>NC_072732.1:23131275-23262141 GCF_026930045.1 Uloborus diversus | reverse complement strand
CATAACTCGTACCAGAAGTTTTTAACAATTTGTTATTCCATCTTTACTGTTCATACCATTCGGTGTAAAAGATGGTTTGGGCTTACACATCTTTACAGATAGTAACTACTCTCATAACAGAAGCTAAAGACATAACTGTTTATCTCCTTTACAAAGAAATGCCACAGAATTGTTTGCCTTCAATATCCTTTGATGTTACTACCCGAACGTTAAAGGTCTCATCGCAACTCACCTTATCATCAACGAACAATACCTCTACCAACTTAAGAGGGAAGAAACTTCTGGGGGCTTTAGAAACGGATTGTGATTTCCAAACTGGGAGACAAAAAGATGCAAATATTTAGCATTCTATTGTTGTATTGCTCATTGCTCTCATCAAGACTTTTTCTATCGTTGAATCACTATAGTTTCTAGACCACCTGAATTTGTCACTGCGTTAGATCGTTGGATAGCTGATGTTTTAGCTGATGTTTGATGTGATCATTTTTTTATTGCATAATGTACTCAAAAGTTTGAGATAGTGTTGCAAGTATATGTCTGCATATTTAGCCTAATTCACATAACCAGCTGCGTAAAAGAGAGGTAGCTCGGTGTTTGCAAATGAGAACCCCCACCGACTTAGATGGTGCAGAATTGCAGCATTGCCCGTCTCACTATTGGCAATTTCGGTTTGTTTCCCCTTACGGTGAGGGCAAAAGATTGTAGAAAAGTTGAAGTTTGTTAATCAAGAAGAAGTAGGGAAACTTTGGTCAATTTGGACTTTTTTTATGCTGCACAGGAATTTTGTTTTTCAGCGCTCTAAACAGTTTAATAACTCTAGTCACAAATAATTTGATTACTGAGCTCGCTTAGATCTTTTAGAATTATCATTCTGACATTACCATATCATTGTGTGGCATTTTGTACTTCGGAAAAGTTTAAATCAGGGAAATTTTTTCGTGAACTTCACTGCAATAGTTGATTTTAGAATGTATTTCAGGGTATATTTAGAATGTAAATTTCAAAATCCCCCCCCCCCCCAAAAGCGATGGCGCACCCCTTAAGTGTGACGGAGTATCCATCCAGAATAAAAGCCCTCAAAAAAGAAAGAAATACCCCTTGAAAAAATTGCCTTCAAAAATTCCAATTACGCAAAGCTACTCCATGAACCCCCCCCCCATTCCCCCTCCCCCGCCTGTGCACCCCTGTTAATTAGAATTTTTTTCTGTGAGAGTTTATTATTTTACTATTATAGAGTGGTTTCTGCGAGGTTTGACATTTTTTTTTTTGGTAATAGAAATTATTTTTATTTAAATAGAGAATTATTTCGTCCCCCCCTTCCCCCCAAAACCCGACGCGCAAAGTGCTGGGACTTTTTACCCCTTCTTGCTGGAAGGGTAAGAAATAATTTGCGACAGGTTTCACCTTTTTTTTTTTGATGTTTGGGTTTGGCCATTTTTTGGCTTAATTTTACTGTACTATTGCCCCCTGTCTTTTGCTGTGTCGCGTACTCCGTCCGAAAACGACGAATTTCCGTTTCTTCTTTCAACCCAGCTGGGTTGTGACCTTGAAATTCGGCATCTTTCCCTTGGTCCACCAGATTGTCATCGGCAAAGTAATTGAAAATAAACATTCATTGTCACTTTCGCCGTACCCCAGTCTCATTGGCGTGGTTTTCTTTCTTTCTTTCTTTTTTTTTTTTGTTTTGATTCTTTTCCCATTTGGACTTGATTTTCTAGACACATGCTGCACGAAGGACAGCCAGAGTGAGGTGCATCCCTGGTGAATCAGTAATTGAAATTCCTATTATTTTCTGTTTTAACACAGCTTTTTTTCTACCACACACTTATAGGAAACATATCTAGAAATAAATTGCAATCAGAAGAAAATTAAGTTTGCACAAACTAGGTTAGTTGTAGTAAGTTCCCTTTTAAAGTTTTCTTAACAATACGAGCAATTTTATGTGTTAATGTGTTTTCCCATTTAAAAACAAGTTCAGACAGCCACGAAAAAGAAGTTCTACACACTTCGTGTGTTTGAGGATGAGAAAAAAAGAACATTAATTATTGATTAATTTATTTTGCTCTTTTTATTTTCGGGATGATTCATTTCAGATTCATTTTATATTTTGATTAATAATCTTATTTAAACTTTTAGTTTATTTTTAACAATAATAGATTATTTATGTCCCCAGAAGCTTACAACTTTTGAACTGTAATCCTGAAAAGTTCGTTTTTTTTAAAAAATATTTGTGTCTTATTTTTAGCTCAAGATAACATTCAGAAACTTCTCTCTCCTTTCTGAGAAACAAACTAGATTTTTTACGGATGTTTTTCCACCTAGTATTTCAACATGACCATGAAACATATTAAATACCCAAAAAGAATTTGTGTTTGGAGGTAAAATAAGTGAATAAATAAATTTTGAATTTGATGCAACGAAATTACTTTTCGCTGTATCAAGGTTTTATAAAGCGAAGAATGAAATTGAAAATTACTCGAATATTTTACTGTGATCAGTTTATGAAATTGCAAGTTCGGCCATATTAACACATGTAATTTAAAAGTAATTATTTGAAATTCGTACTTTTAAATCTTATTGAATTGTGAGTCTATGGTCCCAAGAGAAGAGACGTTAGTCATTTTTAACTGAAGAAAAAAAATCTTTCTTCGATGTTGTTCCGTTTTTCAAGTAAAGCATATTTGTATTTGCTTCATTGGAATAAATTTTCTGATTGTTATTTATCGCCTTTGTACCGAGGAATTATTTAGTAAGCATCTATGCATCCATCATTAGTAAACTGCGAAGGTAGCATTAAACATAACAAAAACGGACGTGTGCATTTTCCTATAAATTACTAGGTGAAAAATTCTGTTATTTACTGCGTTACAAGCAAATAATTTTTAAAAGGTAAATGCGAGGTAATTTTTTTTGTGTTTTCACTTCTATATTAGTTTTTTTTTTTTAACTCTTAATTTCTTCAAGTTAAAATCATTTGCTATTTCTTGCAATAGAAGGTGTTTTACTAACATCATATAAAAGAAAGGAGAAAACAAAATCAATACCTATATGTTATAAAATATAATATGCTTTCGAGAATACAGGATGATTGGGGAGGGATCCGAATTATAAGAAAAATATAGAAGAAAGTTTCGTGATGGCCACAACATACTAGTTTATTTGGGATTTTATTCTCTTTGCAGTATTTATTAGACTATACGATACTGATACTCATAGTCATAATTATTCGATCCTTTGCATTTTCTGTTATAAATCAAAGTTGAATTTTGGTCATATGGAATTTAGCTTGCACTTTTTGGAATGCTTTTTGTTATTACATTATTAATTTAATATATACTTCGCATTTTTGCATATTTGAAAGCGAATTGCCGCCATTTGCTGTGCTTCATAAGAGATTCATTAGGTTCTTCAAGGACAGATGGCGGCACGTAACTTTCATATTCTCGTTCTGAAATTTTTACGGTATTGAGGTTTGAAAGGAAAACATGAAAATGAAACTTAACTGAAATTAACTTCAATCCGTTTCTGCCAAACTGAAACAATAAAGGACTGCTGCAAAGTGTGCCATATTTCACAAAGTTATAATTTTGCATAAATTTCCGTTTTCCATTTCAGATTTTTTATTCGTACTAAACAGTATCACAAAAAATGAATACTAAGACAAGGCGTAGTCTTGATGACGTCACAAAGAATGCTCTTTGGTGCATCTTTCTACTGCGTTCCGACGTTATGATAATCAAGAAGCGAATTAAAATTGCGCTCTACGCTTGCTATCAACCATATCGTTGCCAATACACGTGAGTAAAGATGAGAATTAAATATTTTGTTCTGTGAATGGCAACACTGAATGGCATTTCATCATTTGTGATGTCATCGGACAGAAGCATAAACATTGAAAGCGCGTCGATATAAGTACTTTTTTAAAAATATTAAACTTAAGCAAATAATTTAAAAAACAGTCAGATCCTATGTTTTTAAGCATGCTCTTTCAGAAAAAAATACTTTTAAAATTTTGGAAACGACCCCATTCGCCTATAAAATAAAGAAAAACATTGAATTGCATTAAATGTTCCATTGAATTGCAAAATAATCTTCCAATTCCATTTTTATCGACTATCTTGCCAAGAGACCACGTTTGCGTAACCCTGCCTCGTTCAAAACTACCGTATCTATAGCATAGATCAGCGTTTCTTAAATGGGATCGTTTCCAAAATTTTAAAAGTATTTTTTTCTGAAAGAGCATGCTTAAAAACATAGGATCTGACCATTTTCTAAATAATTTGTTTAAGTTTAATATTTTTAAAAAAGTACTTAAATCGACGAGCTTCCAATGTTTATGCTTCTGTCCAATGACATCACAAATGATGAAATGCCATTCACTGTTGCCATTCAGAAGAGCACAATCTTTAATTCGCATCTTTACTCACGTGTACTAGCAACGATATGGTTGATAGCAAGCGTAGTGGCAATTTTTAATTCGCTTTTTGATTATCATAACGTGGAAACGCGGTACAAAGATGCGCCAAACTGCATCATTTGTGACGTCATAAAGATCACGCCTTCTTTCAAAAATCGGACATTTGAAAAAATAAATTCAAAAGTAACTGTTGGGAAAATGAAAGTATTTTCTGGGTCCATGTTATTTTTTTTTTTGCTTAGTCTATCAATTTCTGGGACTAACAGTAATACTTTTGACTGAATGAAACAACCCCATTGTGTTCCGTGGAACCCCATGGTTCTATGGAGATGACTCAAGTCTTCCACGAAACTCGCATTTTTTCTTTCCTTAACGTTCCAATTAGTCATTTAAAAATCTATAAACATAGCAAATTTTTACAGAAAAGAATTACAAGAATCTTAAACAATCCTCAGTCTCTGATCTAGATCGGTGTTTCGATGCGGTCGCAGACACAAACCAAGAACTGATTTTTTGAATAAGATCTTGCAATTTTCATTACGAGTATATTAATTAATTAATGTAGCAGGACTCGAAAATTTATCTGAATTCGTTAGGCACCAGTACAAAAATGCATTTTTGGAAAATCTTCTGTCACACAAAGAAAAGCTAAAACGAGAGATAGGATTGGACATACTTAGTCTTTTTAATTTTCTTCGAAGACATGGAACAACTGCGTTGATATCTTTAGTGATGGAGTAATGCCATGAGTGACAAATTCATAAGTTTGAGCAGCTTATTGAAAACGATGTTAGCTATCTTCTGGAAGCAACTAAATAATTCATAAGTTGGCACATGCTCCCCCCCCCCCCCAAAAAAGCAACATTATGTCCTAGTCTTAAGACGGCTATTGATGAGGTCGCCAAAATCATTTTTGGCCTGCAAATCATTGTTTATCCAGAGAACATGAAATGTGCACATAAAGCTCCCCCTTAGCATACTGAAATACGATGGTGATCTCACGCAGTGGCGCACACAGGAATTTTGTAAGGGGAGGGTCCAAGGTCAAAAGCCTTATTCTTCTATCATACCCCAATATGCCGTCAAATATATTGGCTTGATTTTATCGATTCCCGGGAATGAAAAACAGTAAAAAATAAACTATTGAAATTTAATTAGCATTGTTTAATGAAATATACTTAAATTAATAACCAGAGAGCAAAATAATTTATGCTTTTACTTTTCTTATAATTGAAAAATGGATTCAAGTTCAGAGAATCTCATTTTATTCTGTAATTACAAAAGTAAAAACATGGTTATTGCAGTGTATTCATTTATAATCACCATTCTGCTTCTTACAAGCAATTCGTTACAGAAAAAGTGCACAACATTTTAAAAAATCTTTTAACATGAGGATTTCATTATTTCACTTATAACAACTGAAAGTACTGTTACCTTTGTTTGAAATTATTCTACGTACAAAATACATAGAATCATAATCAATCGGTAAAAAAGCAAGACCTATGGGAGGGGTCCGGACCCCCTGGACCCCTCCCTTGTGTGCGCCACTGGTCTCAAGTAAAAAGGCTAACCAATATTTTCTAGCTAACGATAGAAGTGGAGGCTTTTTTCAGAACCCGATTTCGAACTGCAAGTTCGACTTTTTGACAAACATTGACTGGCTGAAATTACCTACTCGAACTGGCATTTTTACCGATAGCAATGAACTTAGTATCACCCTTCAAGGAAGACTGTAAAGTGTATTTACTGTTCAAGTGTTTATGAAAATATTGTACTTTCGAAAAAACTGAAAAAAGAATTTTTGAAATTTTGTAAAACGACTTTGATTGTTTCCCAATAATAAAAAGTTTTAGAAGAGGAAGAGTTGAAACAGGAGATGGATATCTGATTTATCCTTACAGTGGTGTACAAGGGGGGGGGGCACAACTCTGACCCCCCGGTTAGAGTAAGTCCATCGAATCTTTGATTTTAAGCTGTGTTTCCAATCTCATTATGGGGTCATTTCCCGTCAAATCGCCTAATGCCATGCGCCGTCATGTCTCAGATTTTGTCCATTATTTTTTTTTACAAACAGATATCTATGAGAAAAGTCCAAATTAATTTTTTTAAGATTTTTTGAAAAAAAAATTACGCTTTGGAGAATTTTTTCAAAAATTCGATTTTTGATCATTTTTCGGAGTCACTGTTTTGGCATGGAAAGTATTCTATGAATAGCCGGGTGTTGCCACTCTTTATCTAAAGTCAGTTTTTATGTTTTTTCAATGGGAGATTAAAATAAGTTATATCTCCGGAGTATCTACTACGAGCTGCATCAAATTTTTACTTCCTTTTACAAAAAAGGAAGTATTGTATTCGCGAAAATTTTCACCCCAAAATCGGCCTTAATTTCCATTTTGCTTACCCCCAAATGAATGTTGAGTTTTTTTTCCAACCCGACCACACGTGGATATATGCCTAGGAACGTACAGACACCCGAAATATCCATTTGACGATGCCCGAGTTACTTACGACGAGTTTTCTCGTGACGTCTGTATGTACGTATGTATGTGCGTATGTGCGTATTTGTGTATGTATGTCGCATAACTCAAGAACGGAATGTCCTATAAAGTTGAAATTTGGTACGTAGACTCTTAGTGGGGTCTAGTTGTGCACCTTCCTTTTTGGTTGCATTCGTATACTCTAAAGGGGTTTTTTTGTCCCTTTTTTTTGGGGGGGGATCATTGTTAATTTCGATGTAAACTCACGTGGTGTTATTATTTGGCGGACACTTGACCAGTCTTTTGGTCGGCAAGTTTTGTCGCCAACTTGGCGACAAATTTGGCGATTTTTAATTTTTTTTTTTTAAATCTGGTTTCAATTTGGCCACTGTTGGTGATATTTAGAGAGTAAACTATTAAATCATATTAAAATTGCCAATAATGAGAAAATGACATTAAATTGGAGTAAGAGGAAGTCGTGTGATGCACACATCAGCTCGTTTTTTTTTTCTTTTTTATAACATATTTAAATCATTCTCTTGCTATGTTGAAAAAAGTAGAAAGGTGTTTTTTATTGTTTTGAAATAGAAAAATAAAGTTTGTTTTGCAGAAAATACAAGTTTTCTATTACTTTAAATCCCTTTCAAGCTTAAAAAAGGCTGAAGACTTTTCAGAACAATTAATACTGGACTCTCAAAGGATTTGTATCAATAGTTAATCACTAAAAATTTGTTTGCGTTGGAAAAGAATTGTGCAAAAACCTCCGTTTCAGACTTCGCAAAAATAAATAAATAAATAAATAAATAAAACATTTTTGATTGAAAGTGTACTAAATATTAAGAATAATAATTTGAAGAATAGTATAAAAAATATTTCTAATGGCATTATTAAGCTGCTTTTTTTTGACAATAAAAGATGGGGGGGGGGGGGGGGAGAATAATTTCTATTGAAAAGTTTTCACAGCTTAAATTTGTTTGGATTACGTAACACCTGACAATGATCTTCCGCTCTTACAATACTCATGCAATACACATCATTCTTGTTTCACTCTGAAAGTTAATCGGCACATAGCTTTCGTCGATTATAAAATGTGAACGCTTGTGCGGGCGGATTTTTTTTTTTTTTTTTTTTTTTAATTTACTATTTTTTTTTTTTTTTTTTTGTATCAGAAGATGAAAAAGTCAGAATTTCTGTCAATAAGTTTCAAAGAGGTTTTAAAATATACTTCAATCAGCAAAAATAATCTTTTTCAGAGAGATCTAGAGTTGTGGTGTACTTACTCTAAGTGTGGAAGTTCATTGTCAGGTGTAACGTAATCCAAACAAGATTATGCTAAGAAAAGTTTTCAACAATAGTTTTGTTTTTCCATCTTTTAATGTCAAAAATAAATAAATAAATAAATAAATAAATAATAATAATAATTCCATTAAAAATATTTTTATACTATTCTTCAAATTATTATTATTAATATTTAGTACACTTTCAGTCAAAAGTGTTATTTATTTATTTATTTATTTTTGCAAAGTCTGAAACGGAGGTTTTCGCACAATTCTTTTCAAAAGCAAACCACTTTTTAGCAATTAACTAATACTGCAAATCCTTTGAGAGTCCAGTTATTAATTGTTCTGAAAAGTTTTTGGCCTTTTTTAAACTTAAAAGGGATTTCAAGTAATAGAAAACTTGTATTTTCTGCAAAACAAACTTTATTTTTTTATTACAAAACAACAAAAAACATCCTTCTACTTTTTCTACATAGCAAGAGAATTATTTAAATATGCTACAAAAAAAAAAAAAAAAAAAAAAAAAAAAAAATTGATGCAGATCGTAGAAGATACTTCATAGATATAACTTATTTAATCTCCCAATTGAAAAAGCATAAAAACTGACTTTAGATAAAGAGTGGCAACACCCAACTATTCAGAGAATACTTTCTGTCGTTCACGCTGAAAGAGAAAAATAATAGCTTGAAATTGATACCAAAATTCAGCTTAATTGGTTGAAAAATAAAGAAATTAGAGAGACTTTCTGAATTCATGCCAAAACGGTGACTTCGAAAAAATGATCAAAAATGGAATTTTTGAAAAAAATATACAAAGCGTAATTTTTATTCAAAAAATCTAAAAAAAAAAAAAAAAAATTAATATGGGCTTTTCTCATAGATACCTATTTGTTAAAAAATAATGGAAAAAGTCGGAGACATGATGGCACGGCCGACTATTTAATTTAGGCGATTAGACGTGGAATGATCCTATGGTAATATTTGTATAATGAAGAACGGTTAGGACCAAGAAATCCTCCTTTAGGAGAAAATTCTAGTTGCGCTATATTGCTATACTTGCAACATAAATTTAGCTTTGATGCCGATTATATATAATTCTGGTAGAGTTTAAAAGATAAATATTTTCTCGATTGTCATGACGTGTAAGCACTTACCATTTGCAAATACATTACGAAACGTGGTTCTATACTTATGTTATATGTGTCGGCAGAAATAAATATCACAAACTGCTTGATGCTGAACCTAACATGGAATTTTAATTTTCATACTTCAAGAATAATATTAATCGTATATGAATTGCCTTCAATCTTCGAGTTGAACCGAACCATTGCTTCGGTCACTCGTCTGGTCTGTGCTACTTCTATATTAGCTACCAGTTTGTTTGGCACTCTTGGCTTCCTTAAGAGGTTTTCCACCTCCAGCTCACTCACTTTCCTATGCCGGGCTGATGAGTGCTAATAAGCACGAAACTGCAGTCCTCGGCTGGAAATGACTGAGCTGGTGGTGTATTTCATGTATTTCTGCTTTAGCCGGTGCTATTGGTAGGTAATTTACTGAATATCGTGTTTGCGATAGTAAAAAGTAGTGTCACTCTGCTCTTTAATTAAGAATATACTGCTGATTTTTTTTTTTTTTTTTTTTTTTTGAACTCAATACATTTTATTTGACACAATTTTACGTCTTACATTGCCAATAAACTTATATGCACCCTTATTGCAAACAAATCATTATCCAAAATGTTGCCTTCAAACTATAGGGCAATTCCATTGTGACGGATGTGACATTCAGGCACTATTTTTACTGGTTAAACCAACATTTTGAGCACTAAATCAGTTAACAAATACTAACAAAGTATTTTAATCATGTTTAACTATGCATTTGCTTAAATAATTGAGTTGAAGCAAAACTGCAGGACTTTTCAATTTTTTTAAAGAAATTTTTAAAATCTTGTGACGGATGTGACGCTTGCGACACATGAGTTTTCACCTGCACTCATATTTCTAGAAATTTCTGTGAATATTTTAATGTTTCATGACTATAGCATTTTTTTTCTTATCAAAGAATTCAAATGAAACTTAATACATGATATTTATGATGAATTTGAAGTTTTTTTTTTACTAAACAGGATTTTTTTTTTTTTTGTTGTGACGGGTGTGATAAAATTTGTGTTGGGTGTGACACTATGCAAATCTGCTACTTGAATGAGCAATTTCCAAAATAATAGTGATCAGTACAGATGACATACTTGACAATAGTGAATATAAATCACATTTCATTAGAAAAAAAAAGCTAATACTGCACTGTAAAAAAAATTTAGTGTATCTCAACACCAAAAATGGTGGCAACTACTTTAGATCAAGTGTCGTGTAGTGAAACACCACAGATTATTCTTGGTGTTAGCAAACACCAAGAATTCACTAAAATTTTTTACAGTGTGAGTGTACATTTAGTTTAGCACTTCTTCAATGGCCGCTAACGAAATTAGGTCAAGTGTAGCTTTTTTTTGGTAATTATAAACAATTTCTTTTCTTGTAATATCACCTTTTACGCAGAAAAATCAACAGGGTCATCCATTAGCTTGCATATCGTTACTTATTTTTTTCTTTTTAAAGTTAATAAGTAAAGCAGTTACATAATACAAATAACGTAGTGCTTTGTACTACATTGCCTTGAGTGGTTAGCGAAAAGAAAAAATAAAGTTATATCAGGTGTTAATATAAACTCAGATATAGCATTTGAGTTGCAGTGATAGCTATATTTTACAATGTAAACTCGGCAGTCTCTGTTCAGCTTTTTAAACATTATCAGAGCTGCTTTCCCAAAAGTTGTCCCTTCTCTGAACTTCATTTCTTCATTAATTCTAACTTGCAGACGATATTCACTCAGACTAGTGTTTGCTTCAATATACAGATCAATTCTTGTCATCTTCACTGCACAATTAAATAAATGAAAAACAGTTTGATTTGACTTAGCTCAATTTGACAATGTTGACTGCATTTAGTCCCCCACAAATACGACTACTGTCATGTTCTATACAAAATGATGAAAATATTTTAAATCTCATGTCAGTTGGAAATCCCTTGTCTTAAAAAAAAGCACTATAGTTTGATTGTTATTAGAGATGAGTTCGGGCTCATTTTTGGAAGCCCGAGCCCGCCCGAGCCCAGGGATATTGTCTCGTGTAAAATTCGAGCCCGCCCGAGCCCGAGTCAAAAACTCTCAAAACCGAACTCACAAGAGTCCGACATGGTTCTGCTGTAGTTTCATTTTAAGTCAACCAAAAATGGTTCTTATATTTCAACAGCGATTGGGTTCAAAGCATTTTTTATAAATCTGTCTATTAATAAAGATCATTTTTTAAAAACGTTTCTCAAAATGCTCTATTTTAGATGAATTAGTATATTATTTCTTGTAATGGTAATCGCAAACAAGCATGTTATAAATAACAGTTAACTAATTTTTTGTCTTATTTTTTTTTTTAATTTTCATGTGAGGCAAAGATTAATTCAAAAATATCTTTTTTTTTTTGAAAAAATAATAGTATATGTTTATTGCCCAAAAAAGAAATTTTAAAATTGAAATTGAATATTTTATCCCATGGTTTAAGTTTCATGCATTTTTACACTAGAGCAAAGTAAAATTTAAAAAAAAGAATCCATTTTCGATCGAAAAATTATTTGTATGGAAATTGAAGATTAAAAATCTTATCATGAACCCGAGACCGAAACCTATTTCAAGTTCCAGAGCCCGAGTCCTCTTCGGGCCCGAGCTCGGGCTTGGGCTCTCGGGCCCGGGCTGAATCCGTCTCATCTCTAATTGTTATACATCATTTTTGATTGAGCTCTATAGCAGTCAGAACCAGGGGCGGCATTTCGACGTTTCATTTGGGGGGTCGATTAATAACTGGCTTAGTATGGAATAAAACACATATTGGCTAACAGGAAGTAATCATAAAATGTGTTTGATATTAATAAAAATTAGTGTTTAGAAACAATTTAAATTTTTGTAACGAAAATTTCATTAATTTCATTACATGTTACTCATATAGAACGTCTTGATAATACAATTTTTACCTAATGGTAAAGTTTTCCTGCTCTTTCGGATTGCAAAAATCAGGCTTGAAATCTTGTTACTAAATTAACTAGACTGTTACCATCAATGCCTCATGTCGTGTTTTTTTTTTTGCCAGTAGTGCTAAAGATAAGTTTTTTCCCCCATTATGCTTCGAAATTGATTCCCTTACCTCCTAAAATTGAAAATGATCTTTCTTGATTAGCCGAGCTGTTTGGAATAGTTAAAAAACAATTGAATTAACAAAAGTTACGTATGAAAACATACTTTTCAGATCTTGTTCTTCAAAATCACCCAGGCAACTTTAAAATTTATTCAATGATGAAAAAAGAAGCCCCACATCGTCTAACCTCTTTTCGCAAAATTAATCTTTTTGCCTTATGTAAATTTAACTCATAATTGAAACATTTTATTTTTCGTTTTTAATATCCAATCCAGATAATATAGAAGCGGTAAAAAAAAATCCAAATGATATAAAATCAAACAATGATTTAATATTTTGTATGAACCAATAGATTCAGTTTCTAATGAATTCAACAAAGGAGTTGATGATAAATATTTTTCTGTATTTTTGGCTCTAAAAAATTCATTTTTTTCCGCTCCTTTTTAGAATTGGCTCGGATTAAGATTTTTTTTGAAAAGCTCCCCGTTTTTTTGGAAAAATACATCTATGTTAAATTTATTAACAGTTTCAAGTGTAGATTGAACTGAAGCTTGAACAGGCCGAAAAATAAGGTTAGCTAATAAAGATATTACAATCGAGTAAAGCATTTAACTTAAACGAACATTTTAATTAAACGAAGTTCTACATGTTAGAGCTTCCGTTTTTTCACCATTGAAAGAGATGTTTTCGAAAGTGATTTCTTCCAGGTGTTTAATCGCTGCTTTTGAAACTATCGAGAAAAAGTTTTTATGATTGTGAGTCTCCTTAAGATCATCTTGTGTCACTCCGAGATTGCATAATTAAAGAGCCCCAGAAAAGGTATTTTTTGAAGTACGACATTTTGTTCAAAAATAGCATGTATTTTTAAGAACTTTCTAAGAAAGCATATTATGCATTGAGTAGCTGAAATGTATTCTCAGCAGAAGAAAGTGACGAACACTTGTTAAAGAGACATATACTTAAAATATGGGCATAATGAATGTAAAATACCAAGGAATTTTCTTGTAAAAATCATGCAGTCAGACTACTTGCACGAGCCTCTTATATTGGATGTACCAAAGTTACACTAAACACACAAGTATGAAGTATTTAGCCAATAGGAGGAAATTAGTTGTTTAGTTAAAATTAACCATGGTTAATGAATTTTCATCAGTTTTCTTCCCCCCCCCCCCCTCAAAAGGCCGGCAAATTCTTCATGAATTTCTAAGTCATCAAATAACGGAAAACACTTGCTCTTGTCTGGAAATATGTCAAATTCCATCAACTAGCGAGATTTTTAAAAAATAACATTGCTTTGCGAGTTACATAAATTGAAATTCCCCATTTTTTATCATTCTGCTCAAAAAATTTGGAGGTGCGACCGCCCCCTCTCGCTCCCCCTATTTGCCGCCCCTGGTCAGAACATTTTTTCACTTTTCATAGCTAAGACAATTCCATTTTCAGATCAGTTAGATATGCTAGCATTTTAAAGTGTTCCATGGAGCATATTTGTCATGATACAGTAATTTACTTCCATAAGGAAGCAAATTGTATTATCTTTTAAACATGCACAACTTGTAAATGTGATAGTTGGTTAATGAGACTTTAAATTGCATCCTGAGAACCTGTGCTATAATCTGGGCAAAGTTTACTTGCATAATTCCAGTGTCTCTGATATTACTTTTTGTCTAATGTAAAAAAAAAAAAAAAAAAAAAAAAAAATGGGCTGAGGCATTTTCACAAAGCAGAGTAGTTATGGAAATGTGCAACTGATTATTTACTTCCTTTAAAGCTATTTTACTCCTTTGAAATGTTTCAAGAATTAAATAAAAGTAACTCACTTAATAACCAAAAAAATTATTGAAATACAAATAATTCAAATCTGTTATGTTGCAAGATTTTCAGATATTCGTTTAAAACTACAATGCTAATTTGTTAGGAAATAAAATGGTTTAACCTTCTATTTCATTTAGAAAGTTTTTAAAAGTTATTTTGAATGCTGTTACACCTGTCCCAATGATTTTGTCAAACCTGTCACAAACGTTTGTCACACCACCCGTCATACCAAATTTTCCCAGAGAATAAATATTTGACCAAATTTAAACATTGTACTTCTATTCAGACCTGCAAACATTAGAACTTTGGAAAGTTTCATATTTTCCATGGAATAATACATTTGCTATGGTAACTTAGGCATATTTTTTTGTGACGGATGTGACAGCGAGACCTTATAACTTTATTTATACTAAAAACCCTGCTAAATATTTTGTTATGAAAAATTAAAAGATAGACAAATTTCACAAATAGTAATATACACACACACATACAAAATTCTCTTGTTTTAAATAGTAATCCTGGGCGAATGAAAATACTATGTTTTTTCTAACTACAAGTTTGTTATATTACGTTAAAATTAGGCTCAAAAAATATTAAAAAAGAAACTTCTATGAAAATTTTCTTTATCTTCTTTACTAGTAATAAAGCTGAAAGTCTCTCTGTCTGGATGCCAGGAGGATGTCTGGATGTCAGGAGGATGTCTGGATGTCAGGAGGATGTTTGGATATCAGGAGGATGTGTGGATGTCAGGAGGATGTCTGGATGTCTGAATCTCTGTGACGCGCACAGCGCCTAGACCGTTCGGCCGATTTTCATGAAATTTGGCACAAAATTAGTTTGTAGCATGGGGGGTGTGCACCTCGAAGCGATTTTTCGAAAATTCGACGTGGGTTCTTTTCCTATTCCAATTTTAAGAACAAAACTATCACAAGATGGACGATTTAAATTACGAAATTATCATAACGTGGAACCGTAACATGGGCACAAGCCAATTGGCGAGATACGAAATTATCATAACGTGGAACAGCAACATGGGCACATGCAAATTGGCGAGAAAATTCACCATACATTATTTGTAAATATACAGGCGAACCAAAAGACCTTTTAATTTTTCTGTTACGGGCAAAGCCGTGCGAGTACCACCAGTAATTTCATAAAACTCATGTTATTAGCTTTAATTTGATGTATTACTTGTAGCAATAAAACAATTTTTAAATTTCAACCCTCATGTCCACATTTTCGTGGAATTGCCCTATACTCTTTAAGAACGAAATCCACACGAAAGAAAGTGGAAGAGACGCCCTGGTTAGAACGAAAGATAGGTTCTGAAAGTTACATGCCCCATTTTTGGTCATCTGTGGAATATCATAGAAAAAACAAAAGGGGGGGGGGAATCGCGGATCAGGGGAACTCCCCTAGATATTTTTAAAATGTAGGCAACTTTTTGTGGAAAGGAATGTCATCATCGGGATTTTCTCTCGGAAAATTTTTCTAAAATTGACCTTGAAAACTGCTAATTTTGGGCAGACGAAGGTTTAAACAAAAATTTTTCCAAACGAAGTAAAAATGCGATAATCTTTGGTGACGTCACTGGCGTATTCACAGGGGAGGCGATTGGGGCGATCGCTCCCCTCCCCCCCAAAAAAAGTTTGTAAACTCGAAACATTTCCAGGAAAAGGTCACCAACCCCCCCCCCCCCAACACATCACAAAAATCACCTACGACTGTATTTTTACGACTTCAATTCCAAAAAAAATCCAGGGGAGAGTCCCTTAACCCCCTTTTGAAAACGTCATCGAAGATCCCAAAATTTTTAATTTTTTGAGCTTCAATTGAAAAAATCGATGGAATCGAAAACTTTTCGAAAATGTCGTTAATGAGATCCTTCAACTACTTTTTAGAACTTCAATTCCGGAAAATTCCGGGGGAGAGCCCCCGACCCCGAGTCCTTCCCTAAAACCAATGAAGATCCACTAACATTACGTTTTTGAAGCTCCATTATCCAATTGAAGTTCCAAACCCTGTTTTTCCCCATTACGCCTTAAAAGATGGGATGTCTGACAACTACGTTTTCAGGACTTCAATTTCGAAAAATTTCCGGAGAGGAGCTCCGAGGTACTTCTTTCCTCATCTTTCAATATTATTGAAAGATCGTCTAAATTAGCGTTTTTGTAACTCCTACATCGAAAAGTTTCGGGGGGAAATTTGTAAACCCTATGCCTTTTGCTACGACATCAAAGGTGGCCTACAATTGCGTTTTTAGGACTTCAATTCCAAAAATTTTTCCGGGGGAAAACCCCCCAAACCCCTGCATTTTAATATCACTAAGATATCTAAAATTACGTTTTTGAAGTGTTAATATCAAAAACTACTTTCTGAATCTCACCCTTTCCCTTCAAGAAACCAAAGATAGTAAACAATTGTGTTTTCGAAAATATGTCCTTAAATTTCAAAAATTTTCGGAAGGGGACTATATAGCTTCCCTTCTTCCTATTAACCATCAAATAGTCTAAAAATACGTTATTTTCGACTAACAATTTACATTTATATTACAAAACTTTCGAGGGAGACCCTGTAAACACTCCTATTTATGCGCGAATATTAAACAATTGAACCAACAAATAAATCCACAACTATCTTCAAATTTTATTTGCAAATGCAATTTTAGTATTTCATTATGTTCGGTACTAAAACTGGTAAAAAGAGGTTCCATCTTGATACTGCAACAAGGGGGAGAAATTGGAAGGAGCCCAAGATTTTTTTAGCCTTGATTTCATTCAATTTCATTTAATTTTTCCGAAATGCTTTTTTTATTCTGGGGTCTTTATCTCTAGGGTCCCACAACCTATTGGCCTAGGGCCCCCGATACAGATATCAGAGATAATAGGCCAAACACTTTTTCGGGTCCCTTTTGTAGCCAAATATTACAATTTTTGCCGTTTACTAAAACAGTTTTCGCCACTTGCCCCCCCCCCCCCCCCCCAAATAGCAAAGTTTCTAGGCCACGGCCTTCAGTAAACAGGCCCTAACTTTTGGCGGGGGAATAGTCCCCAACTCTATACCTCCCAATTTAAACAAAAAGAAATGCAATATCTAATTTAAACTTTTTTTTTGGGGGGGGGGGACAATTGCTAGTTTTTTTCCCTACTAAGTTTTCTTAAATTTTTTTCCAAAACAAATAGAAAATAGGGACTTAGCCAAGAAAGTGGGAAAGAATTGATCCTAAAACTAAATAGTTTCCTATTGCTTCACCAAAAATAGCCTATTGTGTTTTTAAACCTGAATTTCGGAAACATTCTGGGAGATGACCCGAAAAACCTTCTTCTCCCTAATGTGTCCAAAAATTGCTTAAAACTGCTTTTTTGGAACTTCTATTTATGAAAATTCCGGGACGAAGTTCCGAACCATATCCCTTCCTAAATTTGTGATATTAAAACTTTGATTTTGAAAAACTTCCGGGAGAATCCCGGAACCCCATCTCTTCTCCTCCTAACCCTCGTTCTTTTTAAAATTACCGAAGATCATTTAAAATTGCGTTTTGGGAACTTCAATATGAAATTTGTTTCCGGAAGTCTCATCTTTAAACAGCTTCTTTTTACATAACACTATAAAAAGGCTTTGGATCACTTTTGATGAAGTTGGGGGAAGAAATGAGAGGATTTGAAACTTTGCACCTTAATTTTTCGAAATCGACGTTCCAAAGGCAATTTAAGGATGGCTTACATGCTCATTTTTTAAACTTCAATTTCGAAAAATTTACAAAGAAGTTCCCGAAAACTTGCCCTCTTCTTAATATCACCTAAATTCGTACAAAATTTCGTTTTTGGAATTTCAATTTCGAAACTTCTGCAGCATAATCCCCAATTCAATACCTCATTCTAACGTCATCAAAGGTTGCCTAAAATTACGTTTTTAAGAGTTCTATTTCAAAAAAATTCCGGGAGAGAGCCCCCGAATTTCCCCCCACCACCCTCTTTTTATTAACATAAGGAAGATTGTCTAAAATTACGTTTTCGAAACTTTAATACAGAGTTTTTCCGAAGAGTCCCTGACTCCCTCCCCCCCCCCAAAGGTGACTCACAATCACGAGTGTAAAACTTTCGAAAAATTTACGAGTAAGGCCCCCGAACCTTAAATCCTCCTTCCTCCCAACATCATAGACGAGCGTTTAAAATCACTATTTTGGAAATTTGAAAAACTCCGGTGGAGAGTTCTGAACCTCATCCTTTCACCTAACGTCAACAAAGGTGGCCGTTAGGTAAGGTTTTTAGATATTCAATTTTGAAAAATTTCCGGGGATAGCCCCCGAACCTGAACTTTGTTGTTTTAACATCATCGAAGGTCTTCTAAAATTGCGTTTTTCAAACTTCCAATGACAAAACATTTGTGGAAGAGAGTCATTGTCGAACCACTGTTTTTGTACAAATATTATCTTTTCGATTAAATTCGTATTGCTAATTCTTTTTCTCCTCATTGTGACGAATTATCTGGATTTCTGCAGCTAATGATCCCTTTCTAAACTAAAAATTCAGCCTCCCCCTCCCCTCTCTCTATGTATATATTGCGGGTCTGTGTTTGAAAAGAAAATAGTGGGGCCGAGACAAAATCGAAAAATTGTTCAACAAATATACATTAATACGATTTTTAGTCGGGGGCCTAAAATAAGATTTTGCAGGGGGGGGGGGCAAAATTTGAAGTTACGCTACTCTCCTACCCCAATCATAACTGAAATTCTAGGCGTCAAAGGTCAAATGAATGCCAGGGGTTGGATGCTGCATGTTGTAAGATGAACGCTGTTTTTGCCTAAAGAGAATCGAGTAAAGTCGAGAGCGTCGGGTATAAATGATGTCGATTCCGGGGCACATGGACGCCCCCACCCAGGCGGAGGGCTCTGCTTGCAGAGGCCCGTGAACCAGAGGATATGGAAGTCACCACCCAGGAGGAAGGACTTGCTCATGGTGGCCCGTGAACCAGAGGATATGGAAGTCACCACCCAGGAGGAAGGACATGCTCGTGGTGGCCCGTGAACCAAAGGATATGGACGCCACCACCCAGGAGGAAGGATGTGCTCTCAGATGCCCGTGAATCAAAGGATATGGACGCCACCACCCAGGAGGAAGGACATGCTCGCGGAGGCCCGTGAACCAAATGATATGGACGCCACCGTCCAGGAGGAAGGACGTGCTCTCAGATGTGCGTCAACCAAAGGATATGGACGCCACCACCAAGAAGAAAGGACGTGCTATCAGAGGCCCGTGAACCAAAGAATATTTTACGCCACCACCTAGGAGGAAGGACATGCTCGCAGATGCCCGTGAATCAAAGGATATGGACGCCACCACCCAGGAGGAAGGACATGCTCGCGGAGGCCCGTGAACCAAATGATATGGACGCCACCACCCAGGAGGAAGGACGTGCTCTCAGATGTGCGTCAACCAAAGGATATGGACGCCACCACCCAGAAGAAAGGACGTGCTCTCAGAGGCCCGTGAACCAAAGGATATTTTACGCCACCACCTAGGAGGAAGGACATGCTCGCAGAGGCCCGTGAACCAAAGGATATGGACGCCACCATCCAGGAGGAAGGACAGGCTCGTGGTGGCCCGTGAACCAAAAGGAATTGCACGCATCCGCCGAGCAGGAGGAATATATGCTTGAGAATGTCCGTGGACGAGAGGAGTTTGCATTATAAAAATAGAACAAATTTAATCAAAGGAACATCAACTACAGTCAAGTGCAAACAATAAGCAATCGTGAATGCTCAACAAGCGAAAGTTTTGATATTCATTTTATTATTCATTTAGTATACAATTTTTGATGTTGAATACATTTCATACATAATAAATAATGGTATTTACAAGAAATTTGTATTTTGCAACAAAGGTTCGTACAAGGAGGTATATTTAGGATAATTCATTCCGACAACTTGACTGTGTAAATTGTATTTTCTCGCCTAGAAATTTTTTTTCTCAATTATAGCAAAAATAAAGTTTTGTTGATTAACTAAATGATTTATAAAACTCAACTTCAGCATTATTAATTTCCTAATGCATGCAAACAAATCGTCAAAACACTTAATCAATTGTCTCAATAATAATTACGTAAAAAATAATTAACTAATAATTACAAAAGACTTGCACTAAATTATTAAAACTATTAAAGATAGATTTAAATTTAATAATGTTTTTTACTATAATAAATAACTTTAAAACTTAAATTGAATAAATGAAATGGATGTTTCTCGGTTAAAGATGACAAAAAGCAGTAAACTGAAAAACAGATATCGATGAACATTTTAAACTCTAATTAATTATAGCAATTGTGCGTAAAATCCTTCAATAACACCATACCTATTCAAGCGAATAGGAAATTAAACACTTACGCAAGAAGCAAAATAAAACGTGGAGCGATAAGTTTGAAATTGATATAAAATTTTTATTCATGCAGAAAAAAAGTCTTCGACAATCTTTTTTTTTTTGACAGCAAAATTTTTTGCCTTCTGTCCAATGTCTTCAGTTTACATGAACAGTTCAGTCCAAAATATGAATTTTCGCAACTTTGAAATTTTTTGTTCAACTTTTCTCACAAACATTCAATAAGAAAAAGAAATATTCAATGCTAAAAATAATTGTAGTTTTGGATTCATCATATGACGTGAAAGAAAATGTTTATGTATGTTTGAGAAAAGTTGAAAAATTCAACTCAACCCAAGTCACACATGTAACGTTTAAATTTTTCATGAACGTTTTAAAATGGTTATCACAACGTTAACAACCATTTTACAACGGTTATGAAACAAACTGGCCACCTGGGAAAGTTGTTAAATTCATGTTTAAGACTTAACTCATTTTGCCTTGACATGGAAGATATAACAATAGTAGCAATAATAATATGAAAGAAAAGCATAAAATGAAGAGTAAAAAAAAAAAGTATAACTGGATAGTAAAACTGAAGAAATGTCTTAATTATGATCGGCAGAGGACAACAATTTTACTAGGAAACACAATATTTTATTCTTATTCTGAAATTTAACCGTTTTTTAGTTTTCACGTTTTGAAAAATGTGTGGAGAGTATAGAATGTGTTATCATGTTGATGATGGGTGTAACAAACTTTATAAACTGAGAGGTCTAGAAAGAAAGGAGTTGTAACTATTCTAAACTCATGAAAAATATTAAAAACTAAAAAAAAAAAAAACCCACAAAAGTTTTAAATTTCACAAAATTGCTTTTCACAAACGAAAAATTATCATAACGTAACAAAGGAACGTAAAGTGTTCCAAAAATATATAAATAAACAAGGGCGCCCATATAGGGAGGCAAGGGGGGGGGCTCAAGCCCCCCCCCCTTTGAAATGAGAAATTCCTTGCTTTTAGTGCTTTTTTCTTTGCAAAAATGGTTAAAAAAATATCTTTTCTAGCCATTAATGAGTAAGTTATTAAAAATATCAAATTTTAATATGACTAATCTGTACTGAAATTGGTTTCTATGGTAAAATGTTTTGCTAAACCATGAGGAAAATTTTTGAGCCTCCCCTTAAAATTTTGCATATGGGCGCCCTTGTAAATAAATGACTAGAATATAATGTAAGCCAACAATTATTGCAATTTTTCTTCAATAAATAATCACAGCAAACATTATTTCATTACTTAATTATATTAATTTGCATTGCTTTTGGCATAAACTTTAAAAGCATGGTTGAAGGGCAAAATTGGTGTTCGCTACTGGCCACTGGGAAACCGAATGAAAAACCGTCTCTCAATCAATCACTCAACCTCTTGCTGATAAAAACAAATTTATGACCTTAGAGTTTACAAAATGTAGAGTTTAAGTAATTGGCGGAATATTTTCCAAAAAAAAAAAGAAGGGTACATGAATTTAATTATTTAAAATATGTATACAAAATGAATGTATTCAGAATTAATAACTTCACACGTTTTTAAAAAGTATTGTTTAGCCTTTTGAGCTCTTAAAAAAAAGTGGT
Organism: Uloborus diversus; assembly: GCF_026930045.1. NCBI lineage: Eukaryota > Metazoa > Arthropoda > Arachnida > Araneae > Uloboridae > Uloborus > Uloborus diversus. Next base: position 23,239,937 of record NC_072732.1, on the reverse strand, counting down.
CGCTTATGAACTTTTTACTCTGTAGATGAACTTTCTTCTGGCGACTGAAGAATTTTCCCCAGTTTTGCCCTTTAAGCATGTTTGCGCAAAACTAAACAAAAAATACAAACAATGACATGGACATATATTTTGAACATTAAAACATGACTAGAACGTAGAGCAATTATCGATTTGAAACATAATTTGAGAAGATTCAAAAGAAAATTTTACTGTCTTCTGAATTATATTTAAAATTCTTAACCGATGCCGCACTGTGGGATATGGTCAGGCTTTTAATTGGTAGAGTCGTCTTAAACATTTAAAATTGCTTGTTTAGTGAGATGAACAAAGAATTACAAAACTATTTAACAAGTTGGGGAAAGTGTACACTGTCCTAGTGTTGGTCCTGGTGGCTGAAATCGACTCGAGAGTTGTCACCAAAGTCTTCATTTTCTTCGAATTAACAATTACATCAGGAGCGATGTCCATAATCAAAGTAGTCAACAAAGAATGAATATTTCCTGGTGGGGGAATGTGAAACGTTCTTAAAACGTTCTTGAAATGCCCGCCACCGGAAAGTACATTTCCTCAAGCTGTGCCTTAAAAAATATCGTAGTCAGAGTTACGGTTTGAAGTCAGATAGTGACGTAGATTTCATGTGAGCAGAGCTTTAAGATTCCTTCTCTTTCTGTGTAAGCTCAGTTGCACACGTCTTGGCTTAAAAGTATGCAGTGCACCAAGCTTTCAGTATGTTCCCAAGCGCACATGTGCCATTTTAATCTTCCAACATAATAAGAATGATGACAACTGCTCATTCCTTTCGTTTAGGAGTAATTTACGAGTGAAACAAATTATACATTCTTCGTAATAATGATAACCAAATGCTTGCTCTTTTCTTTTGGTCAGGGGTGCCTCCCCCCCCCCCAAGTTCGATGGCGCAAATCCGCCCCCCCCCCCCATTTTTCTTGACCCTCTTTCCCATTTTCATTCTTTAGCTCTCTTTTTTTAAATTAATTTTTTTTAAATATTTTTTATTCATTTATTTATTATTTGTTCTTAATTATTATTGTTATTGTTATTATTTTATTAGAAAAGTTCGGTGGTATGCCAATGACATACACACACACACAGACAGACAAACTAAATAAAAAAACGAAATGAAATATAAATAAAATAAAATAAATAATTTAAAATTAAAAATAATCCAACAAATAAATTTAAATAAATAAATAAAAAAAAAAGTCCCTCCCCCCTCCCAAAGAATTTAGTCGGCTAAACTTGCAGCATAATCCTCTCCTGTGGGCACTCCTGCTTTTGGTAGCAATGTACGAATGAAAAAGGTGAAACATTTTTAGTAAAAATGATTGAAAACTGACCTTTCTTTTCCTTTAAGAGCAATGCCCGACTGAAGATAAATATTCTTTTAATTACTAAAATTGCTCGTCCTTTTTTAGGGTCATTGCTCAAGTGAATAATTAAAATCTTCTTAGTAATAATGTTTTTTTTAATTCATTGCTTCAGCTAAAATTTGTCATAAATTGTCTATTAAAGAGGTGAAAAATCTTCCACGCCCTTAACAGCAGAAATTAGGGTTTCTACTTCAGCGACCATCCCAGGCTAAACTTAGATCAAGCACGGAGCTAAAGAGCAAAATGTTGCGGGAGACACAAATTTGAAAACGTCTTTTTAAATGTATAAAACCTCCATTTTGGCTCAGGAGCCGCTTAGCACTTATAGCTGTGTAATTTGGTGCAAGTTAGTTTAGACTAGAGTCGCTATAGCCGCTATATAGATAGGCCGAGGCATCAATTTAAGTAAAGCCATTTTGGAGCGGATTTTTCATTGTTGCACTGCTAGGGTTGCCACAGCAAAGTTTCGGATTTCACCAAATTTGCCGAAAATAATATTTTATTCAATAAACAATAGGGAAGTTGCAACCTATTAAATGTTCATTAACAATATCCAATAGTCGAAAAAATTTGACTTTGGATATTGTCAATTAACCCTCAAAACTAAAAAATTCATCATCGCCGAATTTTAAAACACCGTGATTGATTTTTAATGAATTTTTAAAAATCCACGCGCAAAAGTGCGCTTTTCTGAAACGTCACGAGCTTACGTCACAGGCACTAATGGGTAGCCTTCCGCCGAAGATCCCTTGTTTTCGCTACGGACATTTTGAGCGCGCTGATATTTATATTTTTTAGAAATTCAATAATCTTTTTGAACACACTATGGAGACCGGATTCGTTAAAGCACAATCTAAATAATTTTCCTCATGTAAATTCAATGATGATATTCGAATATTTCCGAGAGGATGAGAGGTTTAATGTTCCAGAAACGCGAGGAGTTAAATGCGAGGAGATAAGCCTTTTACGTTTCGTCTTCGAAGTCGAATGCGTGACCTTCGGCTTCTCCCCTATCGGAAGAGCGCATGACGTCACTTCCTATGCCATTTGACGTCACAAGCGCTTGAAATTTAAAAAATAATTTAAAAAAAACTACTTATCGTATCGCAAAAATTTTTTCACCTATGATATTCATACATGTTGCTCTATCATATAAAAATAAAATTGAAAAATCGAAAACTTCCCTATTCACGTGCCGCTAATAATTGCTTACAGTGAACAATATCACCAAACGCGATAACTTGCCAGAAAAGACAACCACTCAAACACGCGCTCCGATTGAAAAAGGCTTATCTTAAGCTGATGCACCGGTTCGTATATATAGGGGCCTTAGTTTAGAATACAGACAAGGGTGCTCTTGTGGGATTTTCATAGTGTTCTAATTATAATGAGTGATTTAATTAAATTCTATTTTAATGGGAGGGGGAGCATAATTTTATTCAAATTGTAACGCGTATTTTAACCTGATTGTCCCTAGTAGACAATTTAAATCGTCGCGAACCAAATAAAATTTCGAAGCAATCTTGATTCGAAGCGGTTGGTGAGCGTTAATGAGCAGGGGCCGGAACCCTTTAGTTTTGTTAAAAAAAAAAATAATTTTTACACCAATCAAATTAATTAAGAATTTTGAAATGCAAAATATACATGTACTTTTTTAATTAGTTCCAACTATTATGTTCCATATTTCACATGAATTGCTGGAGAATCCGCTAAAAAGTGTTAAATATGCCTTAAGTTTGAAATATTATTGAAATCCCATACTCATTTCTGAACTATCAAGAACATTCCATTCAAAAAAACTAGTTTTCTCTCTTTTTTTTTTTTTTTTTTTTGAAGGGGGAGGGGGAGTTTTCCTGAAAAATTTATAATTTTGGCTCTGAACGTTCTATTAGTCGGTGGTTTTAGCATTTAAAGAATACTACGCAACGTACTATTCTAGAAATTCTCCCCCAGAAGTCCTCCAGCGATATTATTGAAAAAGGAAAGACTAAAACCAACTGAATTCTTTCCAGTTTCAACGTAATCATATAAAGATGCTTTACTAAGCTGATGCCGGCGTCTTTTGTAATTATACGGGGTGTTTTAATAAACTGTTTCAGAATTTCGGGGAGGGATTGAGTTCATCCTCCTCGAGTTAACTGAAACACCCTGCTGGGACTCAGCACATTTTGTTTTTGCTACGAATCGGAGAAATGATCTTTTCTTTGATCGGAGATTACCACGCCTATGAAACTCTGACGCATTACTTCTTGCTGAAACAAGCTCGTACTTTATTTTCGTTGCAGAAAAAGGCATTCGGTCGCTTACAATGCAAAACTGCACGAGGACTTTAATTTTGCCAAGAGCATTCAGAGCCAAACGAGAAGATGCCGACTGGAGCCAGGTTAGGGCCTGCGTGTTTGAGCGTAAGAGACCAACGACCAACCACTGCGTGGCTATGTCAGCTGCATGGGAACATTAGTGTATAAATTAAGAGTTTAACTCCCTGGGAACATACTGATAGCCACGTGGCAGCATTTTCGGATTCGTCCGGTACTACGTTTCCTCCTGGAGCCGTGCTCCCTCGGGCGGTACACGCCAGGGGAGGTTAAAGATTGTCTTCCAGTACGCGAAGCGGTCGCTATTACGTCTGGTACTGGAGCATGGGTGCGGCGGACAAGTTCGGGTGCGGCGTGGTGTTCATGCGAAGCGCCGGGAAGCTCTTGTTGTACCAGTCCTCGTCTGCGTCCTGGCGCATCGCTGCCGCCATGTTGGGGTTCGCGTGGCCCATGGGGAAGGGCTGCGCCGCCATGGGCGGGTAGCTCGAGGCCATGGGCTGGTATCGGCCGCCCATGCTGTTGATGGCGTTCGGTGGCGGGTACTGGTAGCCCCTCGAGGCGACGGTCGCAGTGGGATAGATGTTGCGCATCATGGCCCCGTTGCAAGTGGGGAGCACAGAGGGCGCGGCGAGTGCCTTCTGCAGCTGCTTCTCCTGCTTGCGGTATTTGGCACGCCGGTTCTGGAACCAAACCTGTTTCGAAGAAAAAAGAAGATACATATTATCATTTATGTATATCACTAGCTGATTTGCCCGGTCTACCTTGAAAATAAAAATTGTGTCAAGTGACGTATATTCAACAATCAGGCGTAAAAAATAACTAAAAAAACCATCATAATTTCCCTTAGAAAGATGATCTAAAATGCGTAACCATGGAAACACAAAATAAAATAAGATTTAGGAATTAAAATGCGAAAGAAAATGGTTCACAATTTGAATGGAATCGCGATTTCTTAAACTTGATTTAAAAAGGCTTGTAACTTTTTTTCCTTTTGAGATAAAAGCTTATTTTTTCGACCATAGGTCGTGTTAGATCTGGAGTAAAAAAGGTCGATTTGTCCAATGGCGTCAAAAAGAAAGCTGTGGGACAATTCCTTCACTTTTTATTGATTTATTTAATGAAGAAAGTAGTGCCTAAATTTCAGCTAAGCCTAAAAAAAATTCGAGCTAAAAACGCAAATAACTCCCGTCGTAATAAAGTTAGAGCATTGAAACAAACTGCGTAGAACGCGGAAAATTCTTCCCTTTCTAACGATATGTAATATTAATATGTGCAAGTAATTTTTTACCCTCATATTTGACAATTTATATAAAAATTAGAAGTAAATTGGAATAAAAAAAGAACTATTCATCGAAATTTATTCGAACTGGTCTGCAAACCTTTTCAGGACTAAAAGGAACAAACTGTGAAAATTTCAGCACAATCGGCCGAGTAGTTCTCGAGTTTTTCGAGTTCAAACACACAGACGCTTTTTGGGGACTTAATTTTATACTATGTAGAGATACGACTATAGTTATTCTGGACAGGGACGGATCCAGAAATTTTTTTAAGGGTGGTCAAGTTTCAATGGTCAACATTATCTCTCATACGTAAAAAAAGTATCAGTTACGCAGGGGTGCCGACAAAGGGGATGGCGCTAAATGGATCCATTTCGGCAAATGGATTGTCTACGGAGCCCCCCCCCCCCAGATGAAATCTAAATCTTTTTACATTATCCCCCCTCCGCTTACTTTTTCAATGCCGCAACCTGTGCCATGGATCAAATTCTCATCAAAATTCATATTTCTGCAGGCAAACATGCTGGTCATGTTACCGTAAGTTTGAATATATGACATTACAGCTATAAAATAGTTAGAAAAAGCACACACAACACACACGCGACATGTGGTTTGGTGGAAGAGTACTCTGAAAAACGTTAAGCTCATTAGAGATGATTGTTCTTCTGAAAATGAACAAAGAACTCAAAATAACGGCAGCGGCCCCAGTCAATCCCTTGAATTATGACGTGCTGAGAAGAAATACCTTACAGAACCAAACAAAGCAAGGTTTACATTGGTTATATGTGCATTTACTATTTTTAGTTAAATAATAATTTTGAAATTCTTGTCACAGGGCGTCGACTGACCTTTTGACTCTCCCCTGAATCCGCCCTTGATTCAGGATAACTTTGATGAACACTGTAAAAAAAAAGTGAAACCTTACTCCATAAATACGGTGGCAGCATTCTGCACTTTGGGCAACCTAATTCCGGCGGTTAGCTTCCTCCATAGAAATGGAGTAACTTAACTGATAAATCTGGTGTAACATTATGAGCGTACACCAGTTTTATCAGTTACTAGCTGCGTTGCCCGGCTTTGCCCGGTCTACCTTGAAAAAAAAAAAAAACCATTGCGTTAAGTGAAGTATCTTCAATAACCAGGATTAAATGAAAGAAAAAAAAACATCAAAATTTTCTCACCAAGCAATGACGATAGATACTAAAATACTTTTAAGGAATTAAAATAAAATGAGAAAGATGGATTTAAAAATCGTAAGTATGGAAACACAAAATAAAATAAGTTTAAGAATTGAAAATGAGAAAGATGAAAATAAACAATGGATTCAAAAAGTGTTACCGTGGAAACGCAAAATAAAATGATTAAAAACTTGAATAGAGAACAGATTTTTGAACTTCATTTAATTCGCTTGTAACTTTTTTCTAATGGAGATAGAGGGTTAAACTTTCGACTTTAGGTCGAGTTAGATCTGGAGTAAAAAAAGCAGCTCTATCCAATGCTGTCAAAAAGAAAACTGTGGGACAATTCCTTCACTTTTTATTGATGGATTTAATGAGGAAAGTAGTGCCTAAATTTTAGCTAAGCCTAAAAAAATTCGAGCTAAAAACGTAAAAAACTCCCGCTAAAATTAAGTTAGAGCATTGGAACAAATTGCATAGAACGCGGAAAATTCTTCCCTTTCCAACAATATATAATATTATTATTTGCGAGTAATTTTTCACCCCCCATATTCGGGAATTTATGTGAAAATTGGGCCTAAATTGGAATAAAATAAGAACTATTCATCGAATTGTTTTCAAACTGGTTCTCAAACCTTCTCAGGACTTAAAGGAACAAACTGTGAAAAATTCAGCAAAATCGGCCTGGTAGTTCTCGAGTTTTGCGAGTTCAAACACACAGACACTTTTTGGAGACTTCATTTTATACTATGTAGAGAAGTTACCCCATTGCTATGGAGGCAGCTGAGCTGCCACCACTTTTACGGTGTAAAATTGCACATTTAATTTTTTTTTTCTTTAAAGTGAACAATTTTTCCATTTTTTACTAACCATTTTGAAAGAAGTTAAACAATTTGAAATTGACATCAGAAAATATTCAACAAGACCAATGTACTTATCCATAATTTTTTATGTGTTTCAAAGGTGTCACTTAGTGCTTTCATTTGACTGTTTTGAGGTCCTATCATTTTATTTTCCCGCCAGCCCCTTTGCAGCATCACCGTCGGCCGGCAGCCTCACGATGCTGCTCCTCTAGCGAAACCGTTTCCAGGTTGCGTCAATATCTTACACTTACACGCATACATACACGCACGTACACACACACACAAACACATACGCACATACAGACGCCAACACACATACACAAACACACACACACACAAACACATACACACACTCAAACACATACACACACTCAAACACATACACACACTCAAACACATACACACACTCAAACACATACACACACCCAAACACATACACACTCTCAAACACATACACACACACGCATACATACAGACTCCTACACATACACACACAACTCTCCACACACTCATACCTGCACACAAACACAAACACATATACCTAAACACATACACATTCCCCCCCACACACAAACCCTCATACACAGAACTACCCACACACTCATACCTGCACACGGACATAAACACACATGCCTACACACACATATACATACCCCCCTAAACACATAAACACATACGCCTACATACACACACACACACTCGTCATTGCGAAAAACATAATTTGAATTCAAGAGGTCAAAATTCAAATTAATTTTTTTTTTTCTATTTCTATAAATATCTCACACATATTTTGATAATGGTATCGCATCCATTGGAATAAAACTGAAGAAAAACTCCCGAAGCATTGTAGATCAATCAAAAATTAAGAATTAATAAAAATAAAAACCATTTAGAACGAGTTATTAACCAGGTTTAAAGTGATGCTGTCATCAGGGTCACTTCGAACCTACCATGTGAGAAATGTGATGTAAAATATATATATTTTTTCAATGCAAGTAGTATTGTAATAAACTTTTCGCCTCTTTCTCCTTGGTCGGGATGAGTGGTCATTAATAAAATCAATGGGCCATATCTAAAATTAATGGAATAGAGGGTGAAGAATTTCTGATAGGCTTGTAATAAGGAATTCTGCCCAAAAATCCACAAAGACGACGTGAAATGGAAAAGTTACACCCTACATTTGATAGATTTTAGTAATATAGGTATGTTTCTAAGGATGTGTAGTTGTTGCTAAGAGAAGTCAACATCGGAAACCTATTGTTACAAATTCTGTAAATAGTAATTATTGTAGTAACGTAACCTGTAAATAGTTTCCCGTAATGAATATACAACCCCTTTTCATTCCGCTAAAGTATACGACACCCTATTTCCTTTTCTTTTCATTGATAAAATTTGATAACGGTCTACGCATTTCGGGAAGCAGAAAGAATGTTGTGGAAACTTCTTCGATGTTTATAAAGGCGTCCTGCGTGATAAAAAGGGGAGTTTCGATTGAGATTTCGAACTGAGAGCGTATTTGCTCTGTTTATTGCAAGGCATTTCGCTGTGTTGTTTTCGTATTTGGAAGTAAATACGTGTGTAAACGTTGAGTTTACGGTGTTGTGTGATAATTGCTTAATTGCTGATGAATAATTTAGCAGTTGTTGACGATCTTTCCTGTACATAGTGTAAATAAATTTCCTGTGTTTTTATCAAGAACTGTGTCTTCATTTCAAGAAAGTGGAAGTCGCACCGAATCCGTTACACTATGGTTGGTATAATGATGCATCAGAATGACCCTACCTATGGTTGGATATATGGACTAAAGTCACGAACATTCAGATACTTAACAAGATAGAAAACGGAAAAAATAAGGATCTGTTGCTGGATGGTCAAAGGGCCCATTTCTAAAATGTGTAAAAATGTGTTTCCCACCAATGGACTAAACCAATTTTCAAATTACCCAAAATGTTAATTTACCATCTTATGGCACTTCGTTGAAAGGCAAAGTCAAAAGTGCGTATTCAAAGTTACAAGAAATGTTATCTTCACTACTTAGAATTGGGAGCTTGTAACAATTTTAATCTGAAATTCTTTCATTGTATCAACCTTCGATCATGCTTTTGACCTCGAGAATGGAAGCGTGTAAGACTTCACGAATGACTGAGCAGTACAATTAAAAATGGCTCAAGCAAATTGTTTTAATGAAACCCACTTTAACAGAACAATATATTTCAAATATTATGTTAATTTTGCTTCCACAACTTCTTTTGGCTTGAATGGTTTAAAATCTTAAAGAAAGAGCTTTTAGATCTCTGAATTATGAAAAGGAAAACTCCCTATCATCAGGGAATGCTAAACGCGTTCAATAAACGCACTTGGTAATTGAATCTGTAAACACCGGATTTTTGAGTTTTGGAGGTTTAAAGAAAAATGCAACTTCTTTCGGAAGGAGAAAGTATATTTGTTCGTCTTTTTCTAAAATATGATTCTGAGAAGAAATCTCTTAGTGTTGTAATGGACGAAATCTGCTCGAGGATGCGATGATTCTTTGAGATGAAAATCGTTTTTCGTATACCATGGCTCAAGAAATTGCATCGTCCTCTTCCGAGAAACGGATTTCGAGCTTGAAATGATCACTTTCATTTACAGTTCTCGGGGGAGTGGTTATGAAATATTTTGCGAATGTAATCTGTAAGCATGAAGATCTGGTCTCGTCAAATGCTCAACACCTCGAGGAAAATCATTTGCGAGGGAAAGATTACCCGGCGTTGTTGGATTTCCTGCCCAGGATAAATAAAAATCCGGTATCTTAAAAAGCCATTTACAGGCAAGCAGAAGGGCATTATTGTTAAGGGAAAACTTTGTGGAAGACGCGAGAAGAATTTTCGAGCGATGCATCCGCCCCTGCGAAGGAAAAAGAAATCTGCTTTTCGCAGCTGCCGAAGTTTGGAAAGTAGCTGTTTTGCCACGCCAGACTTATGCATAATTGATAGAGATTCGCCTCCGAGTTGGTGTTTTTTTGCTCCCTTTGTGAGCGCGCCCTTCCTCAGTCTTAAGGCGGGAAAATTTGCATGCGTGCACTCTTTTGCAGGCGAAGATTTGTTCCTCTGTTTGCAGCTCCCCTTTTTTGCCTCTGGAGGCGGTGCGTATGCAAAGCGTGCTTGTTTACTCGGAAAACAAATTCTGCGTCGGGCGCAAAAGGTTTTTGTTGGAGAAGCAATCCCATTGTTTGATGGAGTTATTCGTTCTTTTTCATTTCGGAGGAAAAGGGTAAAAACGCGGGAATCCTTTTGATGGCTGCGCCGCAGCTGGCGCGGCCCCTTCTACTTGATCCCGGGCTCGCTTACATAATTCGCGGCGCTTACACATCGAAACTTTTCTCCTCATTTTTTCCCGCCCCCCTTCCGCGCTCGCGTAACGCGATTTTCGCGGGGAGGTCCCGCAGACAGCTGGAGGAAGGAATGCCCGTTTCATATGCAGAATCCATTACTCGACTTTCCCCGGTACGCGCTTGTCATACCAAATGAGGGCCGCTTGTTTTTCTTCTGGCTCTCTCTCTCTCTCGCTCTCCTTCTCGGCGAGGGAAGAAAGCGCGCCCATCAGCCACTTAGAGAGAGAGAGAGAGAGAGAGAGCGGAGCCCTCTGAAAGGGAAAGAGGCCGCATTAAGGCGGCGCGCGCGCAAGGGCGCCCTAATGAAGATTGGCAGCCCCGCCGCGACAACTCGCAGCGCTGCAAATTCGATTTGCACTCCGGGGCACCGGGAGCGTAATGGACTTGAAGACGTTTCATCGCACGCCCGAAAAAGCCGACCCCTCCCCCCGCCCGCCGAGGCGCCCTGCAATCAGTGGGACTCGTAATGGGGCGGAGAGAGAGAGAGAGCGCCCCGGCATCCAGGGCGAAACTTAACGGATTTGATTTGGGGCACCCGGCTAAAAGAGGTCTGATAAAGTTCCCCGAAAAATTACTTTAGTCTCATTGTCGGTCTCTGCAATGGCGAGAAATCAGATTAGAGGAACGATCTCTCGTTACGGGCCCGCGTCTCGCAATGCAATAAGTGGCGGAGCGTGTCAACACGCGTGTGCCTTTTCTGGGAGCGGCCGAACAAACCGCATTAGTGCGAGATGACCCCGTTCAATTATTTGCCCGTGCGCGGTCCGAGGCGCTGACACCTCGCCTAACGAGCTTACGCCCAGATTTCGCGCGATACCATCGACTTCTGCCGCATTGACTTCCTAATCATATTTCTTGCAGAATGATCGGCGGTTATTTGCTTCATAAATGTTGGCCGGAGCTGCTCTCTGATTTTTAACCTTCCGCCAGACCGATCGTCTGAAGAGGCCTGCCCCCAAGACACTTTCCGGTTGAACGAGGGTGTTGTTCCTCGCGCGAAGAGTAAGTATAAGCAACCCCCGTCGATGATTAAGTGGAAGTCTGTTTTGTGAATCGCTAATGAGCGAGACACAATCATAAGACCCTAAGTAACTGAATCTTTGCTGTGTGATGAAATCATTGATTTTCAGCCGATGATGCAATTTCGAAATGAAACTGAGTATCATAACAAAATGAAGCAAACGGATCATCCTGAAAACGTAACTGAAATCAATACCTTTGCGTACGTAACATTTCAATTTTCGCCAAACCGATCGTCTGAAGAGGCCTGCCCCCCAAGACATGAGAGGCACTTTCCGGTTGAACGAGGGTGTTGTTCCTCGCGCAAAGAGTAAGTACAAGCAACCCCCGTCGATGATTAAGTGGAAGTCTGTTTTGTGAATCGATAATGAGCGAGACACAATCATAAGACCCTAAGTAACTGAATCTTTGCCGAGTGATGAAATCGTTGATTTTCAGCCGATGATGCAATTTCGAATTGAAAATGAAACTGAGTATCATAACAAAATGTAGAAAACGGATCATCCTGAAAACGTAACTGAAATCAATACCTTTGCGTACGTAATATTTCAATTTTCGCCAAACCGATCGTCTGAAGAGGCCTGCCCCCAAGACATGAGAGGCACTTTCCGGTTGAATAAGGGTGTTCTTCCTCTCGCGAAGAGTAAGTATAAGCAACCCCCGTCGATGATTAAGTGGAAGTTTGTTTTGTGAATCGCTAATGAGCGAGACACAATCATAAGACCCTAAGTAACTGAATCTTTGCTGAGTGATGAAATCATTGATTTTCAGCCGATGATGCAATTTCGAAATGAAAATGAAACTGAGTATCATAACAAAATGAAGCAAACGGATCATCCTGAAAACGTAACTGAAATCAATACCATTGCGTACGTAATATTTCGATTTTCAGATAAGATCTATTGACCAAAATGAAATTTAGTGACGCAGGACTACTTTCTCAAGTAATGAAGTTAGAGTTGAAGCCACTCATGTTGAACATATAGACGTTGTACTGTTTCCATCTCTTGTGAAAAGATGACAAGAGGATGCATGGTCTTTTAGAGACGTTTAATGCGATCAATATTTACAGCTATATTACAAATTACAGATTATTTAATGTTACAAAGATATTTTGAACTATGAGAGCCATCGTCTGTGACTTCCCAGCTCTCTGCTCTACGAGTGTCTCCTCCTTTGACCTATTTACTTTCTCTTATATACGGGGATTCGTTTGGCGGGGAATGCACCCCTGTTTACAACAGTCAGACGATGTTGACAAGGTGGTTGAAAAATGTTCCCTATAGTGTCACAGACATCATATCACACCAAACGGAGAAAGTTTATATGCACAACAAATGTCCAGCTTCGGATAAAATTCAGCTATTTTGAAGATCTCATTTCCAACATTTCTCAGAAAAGAGGAGCAAAAGCCGTATTTACGTGTGGTCTTATATTTATCCAGCTCCCATTCTGGTGACAGATATAAAACACCAGCGTAACATGTTTTTCTCACGATAAGTGTGGTCTGGGAAAGAATTTCTAGAACGACCCCACACACTGAATCGAAATAGCAAACAACTGGGGGAATCGCATCGGTATAACGTCAGTCCACATTCAACGCATGAGAATCGGGACCTCATTCGATTCTTTAGCTAAAATGCTCTTCTGCCGCAAATGGCTAATGTAGAAAATTTAATGAACCTCTCAGACTGTAAACTCTTTTTCTCTAATTCGGATTTGAAGTTTTAACTATTCTTCTGAGTTTAAGTTACGAATAAAGTGAAGTTAAATTAACAAATGAATTACGTACATTGCGGGACATTGATGGCTTTGCAGTCACGCAACTTCTGCGTAAGAATCCTATTTTAGTCACTAAATGGAACGTTGCCTCGATGAATTGAGTAAATATTTGAAAGTGAAATTTAAGCAAATATTTGAAAAATTTTTCATATAAATTTTGCATGAAGGGGGATGGAAAAAAGCGATATTTTTCAAAAAGCCACAAGGTGCCTCATGGTAAATTTTCGATAACTGGGAGCGTCGGCAACTTTTCAAAATTGTCACCGAATTCTTTGATGTCCAAGACTAGGGCCACCTTCACACGAGACAACTGAGTTGAGTTAACTTTCGAACGGGCGGTTATCAAGATGTATAACCAGGTATAAAAATGAATGAATCACACGGGATTCTGCATGTGACAGTCAACCCACCAGGCACATGTGCCGCTACCATTCTCATCCTGATGAGATGAATCAACTTTTTTATTGATTCAACTCGTCGGAACATTGCCAAGAGTTTGCTCGACACACGAGTAAACTACTTGAGTCAACTCGGTTCAGTTTTAAAAGCGTTGGGACGCAGCTGCTTGAATAAATTCAGTTCATTAGAAGAAAAGTTGATTTAAACTACACTGTAAAAAAATACCGAAAAGTTACTTGTACATTCCGTGGAACGTTGCGGGATTTCACGGATTTTCACCTATTTCTGCGTAAAATCAAGTATCTTTTGTAAAAAATGTTTCTTGAATTGGTTCAGTTTGCACGCTCACTGGTGCGAAAAATACTTTTAGCTACCAGTTTAAAGATTAACGAAGTGTATTTATTTATTAGTGTATTGTCTTTAGTTCGATCATGGCTCACCCAGGTTGACTAAGCTCCCAGTGAGAGTGAATAAGTCTCTGGATAGCTGCAGCTTTGCAAGACGAATAATTGCAGGCAAGGGACATGGTTGGTTATTACTTGCAATTTTGTCTTAGGGCTTTGGCAGTGGTTGCATTGATGCTTCTGGAGCTTTCTTAGTAACTTTGGAAGGTCAATTGTATTAAACCTACCGAAATTCTTTTGATACCGGAGATATTTCCATATTTCTTAGAAGATTCAAGGTTAATTTCAGGAAGGTTTCTAATTTTTAGCGGATAACGTTCCTGGTTTTTGCAGGATACGTTACTGGCAGAAATTGGGCACATCAGTTATCCATTAATTTCCAGAAACGTATTTGAATCGTTTTTTACAGTATAAGTTGCCTCGTGTGAATGTAACGAAAACACCAGTTAACTAGTCGACCGGGAGCTTTTTCGAAAAGTTGATTCAACTGAACGTCTTGTGTGTAGGAGGCGTAGATGTTATAACTTTTCAACCTTGTCGATATTTCAAGAATGAAATATGTAGATTACGTCATCAATCCGGAAATCAATTTCTGAATATTTGTCTCCAAATTTGTGATATTATGACTAATGGTGGTGTTCGATTTGTAACATTGAACAAAACAACGAGCCACGTAGATCAACTTCGCGAGCCGCATGTGGCCCACCGACCGTAGGTTGGGCACCACTACTTCACGCAGTGGCGTCCCTTTCGGGGGGCGGAGGCTGTCCGCCCCGGGTACCACCGGTCTGAACGGTGACACGATAAGTAGAATTGCAAGTTATTATTGAAAAATAAGAAGCTAAAATGTATTTTTAAGACTACAAAATTGAAAATTTTCGAGGGGGGGGGGGGGTAAACCCCCGGGCCCCGCACTTTTATTCGTCTTTTGTAGATTAACTCACTTAAAATTTCGTTAGGACACAAATGTAGTTGTTTCTGAAAATTGCATGAATTTAATGTTTACATACATGTTTTGTTTTTGCGTTTGTAGCACGCAATACCGCGGGGGGGGGGGGGGTGACACCACAAATTACCGCCCCGGTGTCATCCATGCTAGGTACGCCACTGCATTACGGAATAAAGGAATCACTGCCCATAATTTGGTGACAGCGCCAGGGCCTGATTACCCAAAAGGCATAGGAAGATTGAGCTTCCCCTCAAAATTAACACGGGGCCCAAAAATACTTAAAATTTTTAATGTATTTTTAAAAATATTCAAACATTAGAACTCTAAAATAAATATTTTAAAAAGGGAGGACACAGTTCATAAAATATGGTAGAAAGTTTTTTTCATCTGTGGAATTTACCCCAACATTCTGCAATATACTTTTATTACACTCGATAAATTTTATGAAGTGATAAATCTGAAACAACAACTAACCACCCTTATTGCTGCAAACGAGAGTACAAAAATATCCAATGTACAAAAGTTCAATATGGCTTGGGGTAGGGAGGGAGGGTAAACTTTAATCGGAAGCCTGCTTGACCGTTTTTGGAAATCTATATATATATATAAATGAATGTTTGTCTGTATGTCATCCATGAACTCAAAAACTACCCGGCAGATTTGGCTGAAACTTTCACCGTTTGTTATTTTTGGTACTGGGAATGTTTATAGACCAGTTCGAAAAAAATTCGATCGATAGTTCCTGTTTTATTCCAATTTAAGTCACAATCCATTGGATAAAAACGAATAAAATGATCGGCTGCAGAAATTAATTCGCGTGAAAGATCTCATTGATAAGAAGTTAGCTGTTGCCATTTTTCTTGAGTTTGAACAAATAAATTCTTTCTTTATTGTTTTATGGCTTTTCATGCAACGGGGGGATTTAAAACTTTTTCTATTTGATATTTTTAGCGATTGATTGATCTTGCAAACTGCGTGAGTACAAAATTTGAGTATAGTCACGGCTTCACTTGATACCTGGACCGATTATTATGAAAATTGCTATATATATGTATTTTTTCCAGGAGAAGGTGCATAATATGCTCATTGAAGCCACTCGCCACCAGGTGGCACTGCAGAGTAGCAACTTCTGCCCCGTTCAACCGATTGTCATGAAAATCAGTATAATGATGTATTTTTTTGTTGGCGTAGCAACGCGCGTCGGGTACAGCTAGTAATAAATAAAGCGTTAGTGAGTTTTGTTTCAAGGTGCGTAGAATTTTTAAAAAATGTACTCTAAAAACAAAAGGGGAGGGACTCTGAAATGAGACTTAGCTTCCCCTAACTTCAGAAGTTATTCAGGCCCTGGACAGCGCCAATATCCCAATGGGGTCGTTTCCAAAATTTTAAAAGTATTTTTTTCTAAAAGAGCATGCTTAAAAACATAGGAGCTGACCAACTTTTAAACAATTTGATTAAGTTAAATATTTTTAAAAAATTACTGAAATCTGTGCGCTTTTATTGTTTACACTTCTGTCGTGTGACATTTCCCAAATGATGAAATGCCATTCTGTGTTGGCAATCACAGAGCAAAATATTTAATTCACATCTTTACTCACGTGTATTGGCAACGATAGGGTTGATAGCAAACGTAGAGCGCAATTTTGATTCGCTTGTTGATTATCATAACGTGGAACCGTGGTAGAAAGATGCGCCAAAATGCATCATTTGTGACGTCATCAAGACCACGCCTTGTTTTCAAAATCGGACATTTTAAAAAATGTATTAAAAAATAACTGTTGGGAAAATGAAAGTACTGTTTGACCACCGATTACATGGAAAGGCTAATATCCGGTTTATAGGCGGAAATGGGCGTATCTATTAGTTTATAGGGATGTTAGTTGGTTTGTTTTAGATGCGCACTATTACCTCTCTATTATTTAGCCTTTGTTTTGTAAAAATGAAAATTGGCTCTCAGCAACATTTTTTAAATCTCAAGTATATTCGATCTATATTCTCGCGGAAAAAATTCATTGATTGATTTATTCACAACAAAGTTTTGAGCTTACCATTTTGCTTTTACATTCCTGAAATGAAAATATTTTCTTTTCTTTTTGTTGTTTCCATGGTAACTGTTTTTGTTTCCCATTATTTTATTTTTGAGAATGCAATAAATGAATAAGACACTAGTGACATTATAAAAAGTGTGCATCAAAATCCCATCGTTATTTTCCTCTTTCCCCTGCTGGATTCATTCAAATGGAATCGTCTTTACTTGGCACATTGTCAAATTACATACAATCCGTGGTCAAACTGTATTTTCTGGTTCCATGTTATTTTTTTTTTACTCATTCTATCAATTTCAGTGACTAAAAGTAGCACTTTTGACTGAATTAAACCACCCCATGATCTTAACATTCCCTTTCTCACCTGTATGCGTGCTTCATTGAGCTTGGTGATCCTGGCTAATTCCTCCCTACAGTAGATGTCCGGGTAGTGTGACTTGGCGAAGGCGGCTTCCAGCTCCTGTAGCTGTTCCTGCGTGAATGTGGTACGGTGGCGCCGCCGGGCGGGGGTCGGCGGGCAGGTGGCCGTCCCCGCCCCGCCGCCCGGGGTCGACGTGGGAGGGGTGAGGCTGCCGGCCGACCCCACGAGGCTCGGACTCGTCTCCACCTTCAGCTTCTTGAAGGCACCTTCGGTGGCAGCCGTCAAAACTGAGAAGAGAGAAAACACCTTTCAGAGTATGTTCAGTAAGTTACCGCTCATAGCCAAGGCTAAGGCAGAAATTCATGAAATACACCTCCAGCTCCGTTAATTCTGGCCCAGGAGGTTTTCACTGTAAAAACAATTCCGAAACGTTCATGGGAAATAATGGGAAGCTCATGGGCCCAATTTATGTAAGTAACATTTCTTGAAAAAAAGCAGGAGTATTTTTCATTAACCTTCCAGAAATTATCCTGGAAGTTTTCCCGAAGAATTCAGAAATCTCCCCGATTCAAACCAGTCGTGCACCATACCTTATTTGAAAAATCGGACATTTAAAAATTAATTAAAAATTATGCGTTTTGAAAAAAAAAAAGATTTTCCTCGCTCCATGTTATTTTTTTAACTCATTCTATATACTTCAGTGTCTAAAAGTAGTAGTTTTGACTGATGGAAAAATAACCCCATTGTACAGGCGTCATGACTTGAAGATGGCACTGTTAGTTTTTTTCTTTTTTAAAGTTGAGTGACATTACATTTTCCTCCCCAGCAGATGCCCCAAATGCGAAGATTCTTGTTTCAACTAGTTTGCATCATCATGTGGAAAACTGTGAAAAACATTTAGATATTTCCCAGCTATTTTTGATGTGCAATTTAGGTGCTTGTATTTAGTCCTGAAATACTGTACGCTACGGTAAATGCAGAAAACTATATTTTCATTCCTCCTATATTTTGGAAGATTAAATTCTGACTTAAATTGCACTGTTACGTGTATTTTACATAAAATCAGCATATAATTTAACTTTTGTATGGTTTGTTTCTTTTAAATGATTTTATAGATTACATTTGAAGGATTCAATAGTCAAATATTCATACCCAGTTACTTCTCAGAGTCTAGTCTTGGACACAATGCACAAAATTTTGTGTCTTAATTCATTCAGAAGAAGGGGAAGGATCATCAAGGTTGAAACATTTAATTTTTTTCCCTTTTTCTCCTACTGACCCTACATATCTTTACTAATAATAAAGCTGAAAGTCTCTCTGTGCGGAGGATGTCTGGATGTCTGTAGGATATCTGTAGGATGTCTGTGACGCGCATAGCGCCTAGACCGTTCGGCCGATTTTCATGAAATTTGGCACAAAGTTAGTATGTAGCATGGGGGTGTGCACCTCGAAGCGATTTTTCGAAAATTCGATTTTGCTCTTTTTCTATTCCAATTTTAAGAAAAAAAAATATCATAAGATGGACGAATAAATTACGAAATTATCATAATGTGGAAACGTAACATGTGCACAAGCCAATTGGCGAGATACGAAATTATCATAACGTGGAACCGTAACGTGGGCACAAGCCAATTTGCGAGAAAATTCACTACACATCATTTGTAAATATACAGGCGAACCAAAAGACCTTTTAATTTGCTATTACGGGCGAAGCCGTGCGGGTACCACTAGTGGATAATAAAATAGTTGTGCACTTTTTGAAGGGCAAATTTACGTACAGTGACTCCTCGTGTAGTCACCGGAAGTGAAAGAATAGTCCCAATCTTGCTCGTGCATATCGTAAGAGGCTACTAAAATGGCTACCCAGCGTTGGGGGTATGGCCCGAAACCCCTACCTCCAGGGGATTTATAAATATGAATGTCTAGTCCTTTAGGTTGGTTATTGGGAGCCGGGTCAGTAACCCTGACTTGTAAAAATATTTCCTGATTCGAAAGTTACTACTCATAGTTCTGGAGAAAGAAGATGGCTTGATGATGTCTTCAAGGACATACAGGTCAAAAAGATCATTGTTTGTAGGGGGGAGGTGAGGTTAAAGACAGAATCACCTGAAAGAGGATTGTGAAGCAGGCTAAAACCCATTCAATACAGTAATGCCAGTAAGAAGTAGAGAAATCCTTTTTTGGAGCTGTTTTGCTAAATGGTAATTTCTGTTGGTCCAAATGGAAAACATCGTTTTGGTTTCAGCTAGTAATGTAGCCAGAAACAAAAAAAATCGGAGGGGGAATATGGTTAGTTTTAATCCTTTTGTATCGTCAAAAAAAGAAAGAAAAACTTCCACATTTCTCAAAGGGAGAGGGGTATATCCAATAACTAATATGTATATCCAATAATAAATAAATATACCCTCAAGTCCTCCCTTGTAGCTACTCCTTCAGTTTTGGCTGAACTAAGTGATTTACGGGATTTCCAGTATCTGTATTTGCGAACCTAAAGTGGGACAACTAACCTGACAGTGTCGTAATGATGTGATTAGGATCTGCGTACTCTCTTAAAAAAACAGGAAACTTTTGTGGTAAATATTACTGTAAAATAGAGTGTTTACTGTGCAAAAAAGAAAACAGTAAATTGTACCGGGAAAAGTAAACGACTGCAGCGCCAATTGATATACCACGCGACTTACAGTGCGAAGCACATAAAAACCGTACTTCCTCTCACTCGATGTGCCCCAACTGGGACAGGTCAGCAAAGCCGCCAGCTAATACGAAGGACCCGAAATCGAATCTGCCGCTCGCATGTTGCGATTTTTAACTCTCGTTTATTTTACCGTAAAATTTTGCATTAAAATAGAATTTTATAGTAAAAGTTACTAGCAACATGGATGCCAGTAATTTTTACCGTAAAATTTCAGGAATTTTTTTAACGTACCTTTCACAATACTGCCAGTTTAGGTTTCCCCGACAATTATGTCGCAACTATGTAGATTGAACTTTTTCACCCCGTTTTCACTGTGAAGACCCAAGTAGCTATATGAGGGAGAGGGAAGGAAGGAGTTTACTGCTGCTTATTACTTGCAATTCAAAATGTATGCACACTCTTATACCTTAATGAACGAATGTTTGCTTGATATGAAAGTTTGTTTTTCTTTACTAATAATAAAGCTGAATGTCTCTCTCTCTCTCTCTGTCCGGATCTCTGCCTGTCTGTCAGGATTTCTGTGACGTGCATAGCGCCTAGACCGTTCGGCCGATTTTCATTAAATTTGGCACAAGGTTAGTTTGTGGCATGGGGGTGTGCACGTCGAAGCGATTTTTTGAAAATTCGATGTGGTTCTTTTTCTATTCCAATTTTAAGAACAAAATTATCATAAGATGGACGAGTAAATTACGAAATTATCATAACGTGGAACCGTAACATGGGCTAAAGCCAATTGGCGAGATACGAAATTATCATAACGTGGAGCTGTAACATGGGTACAAGCCAATTGGCGAGAAAATTGACCATACATTTTTTTGTAAATATACAGGCGAATCAAAAGACTTTTTAATTTTGCTATGACGGGCAAAGCCGTGCGGTACCACTAGTAAAAAAAATCAAAATTGTGACAGCACATGTTTTTATCGTATAATTT
The DNA here is from genome assembly GCF_026930045.1 of Uloborus diversus. Taxonomy (NCBI): domain Eukaryota; kingdom Metazoa; phylum Arthropoda; class Arachnida; order Araneae; family Uloboridae; genus Uloborus; species Uloborus diversus. Next base: position 23,218,951 of record NC_072732.1, on the reverse strand, counting down.
AATTTATTTGATTTTTTTTAATTAATCTTCTTTTGCTTTTCTCACATCTTTATTCATACAGATGAAAAATAAACCAAGAACCCCGTGTATGCCACTCACTTTGTAAAGTTTTGCATCACAATTTTGTTTGTGGCACGTTGACTCTTGTTATAGTAAACAATTCTAATTTTTTTTTCTATGCTTTTTAGCGTAACTTAAAAAATTTCAAAATACTAAATAAGGCACACGAAAAGAAGACGCAGCGTTAAGAACAAAGTAATCAGAACCATAAATCCTCATACAAAATGTTCGTTGTCCTTCAAGTGCACTTTTAAATTGTGCCTAGAATACTCGTTCATATCAGCATGACTTAATGTCTGCAGCCATTGCTTATAACAGCTTGAAAGATTTACGGCTTCAAAGAATTATCAGATCACAAACGAAGAAAGATCTTTAAAGTTAGTGAAAAAAGTTGTGCATGATTTTCTTCTTAAATTAAAAAACTCTTTGAGTAAAATTCTTTATTACTTTCAGCTAATGCCGAAACTATAGGTATTTTTCCTTATTAAATACCGGTTTTGCGAAATCGCAAAATGTCACGAAATACCGGTTTTCGGTACGTCGATATTGCGGTCACTTCAGTTTTATGTGTTCTGTGTCGATACTTTCTCTGCATCAAGCGTGTCATTGTAAAATAAACACATTTACAGAATTCAAGGTGAAGTCGAGTCGGAGATTCCCAGCCGCTGGCTGGGCCACGGAAAACTTCTGCAACTTCTCAGATTTTAACCTCTTGTCAGCATAAAATGTTACCTGAATTTAAAAGACAATTAATAATATATATTTTTCACTACATTTTTTTTTTCATTAAATAGATAGTTCCCTCCCCCATAATTTTGTCTTTGAAGGTTGGCAACGCTGGAGCGTGCTTTCGTTTATCACGTTTTATGCCTCGCATTTCTTCCTTTTTTTTTATTGAAATTGGATTTCGTAAATTACTTTTTGTACTATTCTCTAATTTTAATTAAAAAAAATATTTACCCATTGACAACAACCATGAAAGTGGTATTTAAATATTTTTGTTGGCAAATGATAGTGAAAAAGTTGTAAAAACATCTTAATATTTTTTTATTTACAAAAAAAAGTTTTTGTAAAAAAAAATAACAACAACAACAACAATAATAATAATAATAATAATAATAATAATAATAATAAAACACTATTCCGTGAAATATTTTTACAAATTTTACAGGTTCAGGGTGCATGAACTATTGATTTTTTTAAAAAACCATATTCTTAATGTATCGTATCACGTGAATCTCTTGCTCATGGTTTGAATTCCTATTGGTTTATAATTTCCTCAGTGGTGCTCGGTTGACCCGCTATTCTTACTTTTTGAGCAGCTTGCTTATCTGCCTCTTTGCTTTTGTCGAATGTCTTTTCATCCATAAACTCACTTTTTTTGCATTGATAAAGAGGTTCCTTGTAACTCCGAAACACGTGCACTAATGTGCAATTTAAAGTTGCAATTTCGTTTTTATGTTACATCGTGTTTTGCTGTTTTGGATTACTGTTACTTGTTCTTTTAAACTTCATTTTTTGGAGAATTATTTATTCATTTATTTATTATTGGAAGAGAAAGATTCTTACCTCCGTTTTGGACGTGCCTGAGTGTTGAAGAGGTCACTGAAGTGGGCATCGTGTAGAAAACCATGCGTCGGCCCTGTACAGCTGCTCCAAACAAAAGAAAAAGAAAAACAGCCTTAGCATTTACAAAATATACCTAGTAAGAATGAACGAAACACACTGAAGAATAAAAGCATGCAGTAAATTATACAGATACTTTTGAAAATAATGTCTATTCATACGAATATTTCTTTTTTTTTATAATGATACGAAATGGTAAGTGATTTTGAAGGACTCCAGTATCAAGGCTCGTGGTTATTATAGAACGAAAGATCCAATAGTGGGGTGTGCTTTCCACCCTCTTTATTTTCAACGTAAGAGTTATGAGTCGTAGTATCACGTTCCACCAGGTAAAATGCCCCACAAACTGTATTTCACGATTTCAGAAACAGAGTGCCCCTGCGTCGATTTTTTCAAGAGCATTTGTGCATAAAGAAGTTTTCTTTTATACACTACAGCCATTTTCAGTGAATTTTCAAAGGTAATTACAGTTTTATTGCAAAATGAAAGGCAAGAGTGAGACTTTTTAACGCAGTTTAAAACTTTTTGCATTTTTTTTCCTACACTTCCATTATCTGTTAAAATAAAACAAAGAATATGTATGTATCTATACGTATAATTATGTATGTTCCTATACAAATTCACAGTTTAAGTCGGATCTCGTCCAGATTTGACAGGGAGGTATTTGAGCACCCGGGAAGGAACGTAGAAGGTTTTCGACCGCCAAAAAAGTACCGAACCGTTCGAATTTTAATTTTAGGTCCTGAAAATGGCATTAAATGGCTCTTCCTACCCGAAATAATTATCCGATTGTCTTGGTTTCAGTCTCATTCGAAAACCTACGAAAAATACCAATGAAGTAGATTTACTTCCTCTCGAATTCAAAACCACCAAGGCTATAAAATCACTGAGAGAAAAGTTAAAAGCATTTTTAAGTAAGGGAAAAACACTTAAATTGGAAATTTATCGTCTGCCGCGAGCTGTTTTAATAAGCTATTTAATAAACTTAAATGAAAGCATGGGACTTTTTGGCAAGCAATCTATGTTTACTTTTCAGAACTTTAATACAAACGATGATCATTCCAATAATCTGTTGATTTAGCTGATTAAACAATACAATAACAACACAAGAAAGGCTACTAAAGTTGATTGTGGTCTTATTGGCTTACTTTTTTAACACTAGGGAGTGGGGCGATTAGCTTTGACGAAAGTGTTATATGCCCCTTTTCGATTCGATTCCGAGTCACAACTGACTACAACTGTATTTATGTCGAGGACTACATACTAAGTGCCTCGCCTCCATTATTTTTTATACCGATAGATGGCAGCACCATCACCGGATCGAACAGTTAATGAGAATTTAGAACTAGATCAGGAGCTAATAGCTACCTGGTGCTAGCACCCCCAGAGGTATCGTTTCGCTTGGAGGACATTGAGACCACGAGCATATTTAACGTCGTCCAGTCCCCTTTGATGACGACGGTGGATCTTCGACCATCGAGGTTCGAACTCAGGACCCTCCGGCCCCGAATCCGACACTCTACCGATCGGGCTACCACGGCCCTATGCCCCTTTTAATTAAAGATCATTTGCTCCGCTGATAAGGCGATGCGCCAAACATTACAAAATTTCTCTTGCATTGAAATTTAAGGTCATTTAAAGTAGGTTGACAGGAAACTGTGAAGTAGTGATTGTTAAGGTATGTAACTGCGCTTGACGGCTTTTTTTCTCCTTTAATACAGAAATTTTAATAAAAACACAACAAATGCTCTACAACCTTTAAATAGAGAGTCTTTAACGTGAGTTTAAAGAAGCATGGCCCCACTAGATGACGCTGAAGCTTAACGGCCTTGACAATTAATGACTTTTTTTTGTGTTAAAGTGATGCAGCTCATGCATCCACCAATCAATGTCAACGTTTCAAAGTTTGTTTCTTTTTGATTGGACGTAACCCATTTTGACCGCAAGAGGCGTTGAATGGAACCCCTGCATCCACTAATCAATGGCAAGGTAATTTTTAACGAGGGTTCCCTGCTTAGAGCAGGAATTAAAATGGAGGGAGCAAGTCCAATCGTTGGCTTAACAAAAGCTGAGGCCCAAGAACCCAAGTCACGTGACTCAACAACGACGAATGGTTGGCACGTTTTGCGTGAATCAAGCGAAAGAAACCTGATTTGCTTTAAAATCTATCAATGACTGGGGGTCTTGGGGTTTCATGAATAAAAGTATTCACTCTGCCATGAGTTTCAGCACGGCCTATAAGAATTAAGCGAGGCCATGATGGAAGAGAAGAAAAATAAATTGTAAAATGGCAACAGAGAAAATTTACACAATATATTTTTTAAAAAAAGTAGCTGTATAAAAATGAAATGTCGAATGGAGAAAGAATCTGCAACTGAAAGTCCTGTTAATGAGTCTGAAACCTTTATCAAAGAATGAATAAGATTCTGCACGGAGCGTATAGAAGATAACTGTTCCACTAAGTCATTTATCTGTTTTCTGGACAAAGTGTATATTATATTCAGTAAATTACCGCCCATCAGCCAGGGCTAAAGCAGAAATACGTGAAATACACCGCCAGCTCAGTCATTTCCAGCCGAGGACTGCAGTTTCGTGCTTCTTAGCACTCATCAGCCCGGCATAGGAAAGTGACTGAGCTGGAGATGGAAAACCTCTTAAGGAAGCCAAGAGTGCGAAACAAACTTGTAGTTAAAATAGAATTAGCAGACCAGACGAGTGACCGAAGCAATGATTCGGTTCAACTCGAAGATTGAACGCGAGGCAAGGTATATTCCTTGCCTGCTTGAATATACCTTGCCTCGCGTTCAATCTTCGAGTTGAACCGAATCATTGCTTCGGTCACTCGTCTGGTCTGCTAATTCTATATTAACTACAAGTTTGTTTCGCACTCTTGGCTTCCTTAAGAGGTTTTCCATCTCCAGCTCAGTCACTTTCCTATGCCGGGCTGATGAGTGCTAAGAAGCACGAAACGGCAGTCCTCGGCTGAAAATGACTGAGCTAGCGGTGTATTTCACGTAAAGTGTATAACTGTTGTCAGCAGCTAAAGGGCAGTAACTGCATTTTTTAAATTTTTTTCTTTCCTTCTATATGTTATTATAATGGGGTTGTTTCCTTCAGTCAAATTTTACTACTTTTAGTCACTGAAATCGATAAAATGAGTAAAAAAATAACATGGACCCAGAAAATACTTTCACTTTCCCAACTGTTATTTTATAATTAAATTTTTGAAATGTCCGATTTTGGTAACAAGGCGTTGTCTTTATGACGTCATAAATGATGCGATTTAGTGCATCTTTCTACCACGTTTCCACATTATGATAATCAAGAAGCGAATTAAAATTGCGCTCTGCACTTGCTATCAACCATATCGTTGCCAATACACGTGAGTAAAGATGAGAATTAAATATTTTTCTCTGTGAATGGCATCATTGACTGGCATTTCATCATTTGTGATGTCACACGACAGAAGCGTAAACAATGAAAGCGCACCGATTTAAGTAAATTTTTAAAAACATAAACTTAAACAAATTGTTTAGAAAATGGTCAGATCCTATGTTTTTAAGCATGCTCTTTCAGAAAAAAATACTTTTAAAATTTTGGAAAACGACCCCATTATTGTTATTTATTATTATTATTATTATTATTATAATTATTGAGCAATCACGATTGCTTATTGCTTTCATTTGACTGTTTTTGACGTTCCTTTGATTTTTCCCACCGCCACCCTCTGCACCATCACCGTGGACAGGCGGGCTCCTCACGCTGCTGCTCCTTTAGCGAAAGCCGTCTCCAGGTTGCATCCATGTCCTACACACACGCGCATACATACACAACTACACATATGCACACACACACACCTAACAAACACAAACACATACCCACACGCATACATACAGACACCTACACATACACACAACTACCCACACATTCTTACCTGCACACAGACACAAACACATATGCCTACATACACATACACATACCCCGCCCCCACGCACACAAACACTCATACACACAGCTACGCACACATTCATGCCTACACACAGACACAAACACACATGCCTACACACACATACACATACTCCCTACACACAAACACACATGCCTACACACACATACACATACTCCCTACACACAAACACACATGCCTACACACACATACACATACTCCCTACACACAAACACACATACCCCCACACACACAAACACACACACCTACATACACACACACTCGTGATTGCGAAAAACATAATTTGAATTCAAAATGACAAAATTCAAATTAATTTTTCTTTTTTATTATTTTTGCATTTTTGTCAGTACAAGCTTGATTATTTGATTTCTGCTAAAAATAAAGAACGAGAAAGAAAAAAAACACCAAATGATGTTGTTCCCTTCAGTCAAAAGTAGGGTAGACCGGGGCACATTTACGGGGATTCTTTTCAATGAAGTTTCTATTTTTTATGTTTGAATCTAGGAAATTTTAGACATTGTGGTTTTATGCAGCAGTCAATGAAGTCAAAATTTGTACATTCAGTTGTTGCTCAGCTTGTGGTTTTAACCGTAAAAAAATGTTTTTTGAATCCAAGTCGGTTGCGTAAACTTGCCCCGAACGATGCGTAACCCGCACACGTTGCGTAACCGCACACGTAACCCCACACGTGCCCCACACGATGCGTAAACTTGCCCCGAACACGGGGCAAGTTTACGCATCGTGTGGAGCACGTTCACGCATATTAAAATGATACCAAATAGTAAGCAAAATAGATATTTAACAAAATTTAAATATTTTATTTATCTTAAAACACTTTAAAAATAAGAAAATCACAAGTAATTAATTAAAGATCATTTTATAGGCTAAACTAAAATCATAGGACTTGTTGCTAATTAAAAACAGAAACTATTTAATCATCTTCTTCATCACTGTCAGATTTTAGGAACAAAAATAAAGTATTTCTTTTCGCATACTTGTCATGGGCCTACGTTTTGACATCTAAGACGTTGAACCCTGTCTTGTACTTTTTTCGATTGGTTGTGTACTTCCAAACAATAGATGCAAGCGCAATTCTCTACTTCATAAACAGAATCGTTCATTAATTTCCTTTTCACAGAGTGTACCAACTTTTCCCTGTCGCAGGTTTCGGTTTCATACTTTTTCTTTGATATCTTCTACTTCTGCTTCAATAGAAACTTGTAAATTTTAAAGTAATTTATCCTTTTTGTTTTGTTACGCCCATTTTGTTTCTTTTCTTTGTAACTTCCAACTGCTCTTGTCTGAGGGCTTCTTCAATTGAAGTATCAGTTAGAATTGTGAGCATCCTCTTTTTTTTTTCTTTCCTGGTTCCTAAGCTTTGGTCCTACTTTTTCAAATGGTCTCAGTTGGGATATTCCATATGTGATGATGTGAAAAGCTTACTTGGAAAAATACTTTGATTATTGATAAGCCTTTTCATTATTTTGACATCTAACGTGGTTCTGTTTGAACGTAATGTCTTTTCATCTTTAAAATACAGAAAATGTATCAGAAGGTGAATAGTGTATAAAGTTAAAGCTTAACAAGCATGAAGATATCACTCTATGATTGTAAGCTCTAAGATACGAATCTTTTACTTAATTTAAAATTTATGGTTATTTTTTAAATTAAACAACCTGAAAATGCTAAAGGTTTGAAACATTGCAGAGCGAAAAAAGCGTCCGAGCCCCGTTTAGAAGTAAGACAGAGTAGTAAGACACAGTCAGAACGTGTGTAAATGTGCCCCGATTAAAATGCGTAAACGTGCCCCGTCAGTTTGAATTTATTTTTACCGTGCAAAAAAAAAAAAAAAAAAATAATTTGAATTTTGACATCTTGAATTCAAATTATGTTTTTCACAATCACGAGTGTGTGAATGTAGGCGTGTGTGTTTGTGTGTGGTTGGGCATGTGTATGTATGTGCAGGCATATGTGTTTGTATCTGTGTGCAGGCATGAATGTGTGGTTAGTTGTGTGTATGTGTGTGTATGTGTAGGTGTCTGTATGGTATGCGTGTGTGTTTGTGTATGTGTGTGTATGTGTATATGTGTTTGTGTGTGTGCATATATGTGTGTGTAGGTGTAGTTGTGTATGTATGCGCGTGTGTGTAGGACATGGATGCAACCTGGAGACGGCTTTCGCTACAGGAGCAGCATCGTGAGGAGCCGGTCGACGGTGATGGTGAGGAGGGTGGCGGTGGGAAAATAAAATGATAGGACGGCCAAAAACAGTCAAATAAAAGCAATAAGCAATCGTGATTGCTCAAAAAAAAAAAAAAAATACTTTTCTAATCATACAAATACAATTCTCAAAAAAGGGTTAAATTCTGATATTTTTTTATGTGTTTATTTGTTTTTAGCAAAGTATTATTCATTTGCAATAAGCTTCAAAACGTTCAACACAAAATTTACTCGGCTTGGTAGAAAACAGATTTTCCTATCCGCATGCTAAGCCGAAGCTTGATTGATGCTCAAAAACTTGTGAGAATATTTGCTAGGGAGCAGCATCAATCTCGTATGTTGGCTCTCCAGTTATAATTCGTTTTTTAAAAAGGGCTCTGAGTTAACGTACCCAATGCGTAAGCGTGCCCCGGTCTACCCTACTACTTTTAATCACTGAACGTGATAGAATAAGCCAAACGATTAACACGGAGCGAGAAAAATCTTTCATTTTCCCTACACTTCACTTTAAATTGATTTTTTAAAGTATCCGATTTTGAAAATAAGGCGTGGTCTTTATGACGTCACAAATGATGTACTTTGGCGCATCTATCTACCGCGTTTCCACGTTATGATAATCAAGAAGCAAATTAAATACTGAGCTCTATGTTTGCTATCAACTATGTCGTTGCCAACACATGTGAGTAAAGAAACAAATTAAGTATTGTGGTCTGCGAATGATATTTCATCATTTGTGATGTCATCGGCAGAAGCGTAAACAATGAAAGCGCACAGATAAAAATATTTTTTTTTTTAAATATTTAACTCAGTCAAATTATTTAAAAAATGGTGAGATCCTATGTTTTTAAGCATGCTCTTTTAGAAAAAAATACTTTTAAATTTTTGGAAACGACCACATTCCAACATTTTCCTATTGTTAGCATGGAATTCAAAACACGTTTCAAATATCTTGAAAACTCATTTCTGTAGATACTGCTATTTACCTGCCCACGGCAGTATAGATTACTTTGGCTGCATGAAACGCTTATTAAAGCAGAGATACAATAGTTTTGGAATGACCAGAAAGCTAAAACGTGTCAAAAGTCATTACATCACAAAATCACATAAAAGACTAACTGCGTGCCCGGCGTTGCACGGGCTACCTAAAAGATGAAAGAGGTGTCCAGTTGATGTTTTTGTAGTACTCAGACATCAGTTTCTAACGCGATAAGAAATAAATAAATGCGCGTAATGCACGGTTTCCAAAACACCAGTAAAACATATTTTTGGCATACCGTTTCATTACCGTTTATCAATGATAAAAGTTATAAGCATTTCCGAAATATTTATGTTCAATAACAATCAGCTTTTTACGTAAAATGACACATATTGCTTAGTTGATTACATGAAACTAAAACATTAAGACTTAACAGGAAGGAAAAAGAGAGTTATTACAATTCGAAAACTCACCCATGTGAAGGGAAAAAGTGCAACATAATAAACAAAATTAGTCGCACATCCTAAATGTAACAAAATACGAGGCCGGTGAATGATAAACTTACACTACAATGAATAAACATAACTATAGAAATAACTTTCATAAGTTGAAAAGCGTTAAGAACGTTAGCTGTAAAAAATAAAAGAAAGGGCAGACAATAAATAAAGCTTATGTCCGAATAGAGCAACCGATAAATCTGGTTGGTTGTTTTGATGACGTCAGTCCCACTGAAACAATTGTTAAAATGTTATTTATTAACATTAATGTAAAATGGCAACAGAAAGAAATAGAAATCATTGCTTAGAATAAAAGAGAAACAAAGCTAATTTACAATGGGGTGGTTTCCTTCCTTCAAAAGTACTACTTTTAGTCATTAAAATGGATAGAATGAGCAAAAAAAAAACATGGACCCAGAAAATATTTTCATTTTCCTAACAGTTTTTTTTAATTAATTTTTTAAAATGTTCGATTTTTCAAACAAGGCGTGGTCTTGATAACGTCACAAATGGTGCACTTTGCCGCATCTTTCTACTACGTTTCTACATTATGATAATCAAGCAGCGAAATAAAATTGCGCTCTACGCTTGCTATCAACCATATCGTTGCCAAAGCACGTCAGTAAAGACGCGAATTAAATATTTTGTTCTGTGAATGGCAACACAGAATGGCATTTCTTCATTTGTGATGCTATCGGCAAGAAATGTAAACAATGAAAGCGCACCGATTTAAGTAATTTTTTTAAAATATTAAACTTAAATAAATTATTTGAAAAATCGTCAGATCCTATATTTTTCAGCATGCTCTTTCAGAAAAAAAAAAAATTAATTTTAGAAACGACCCCATTCGCTACTCCACTAAACCATTGGGGCGCTGCAGCCACTGTTTAATGGCGGATGAAAAAGGTAAAACAAACAAATGCCGTACTTATAACTTGCTTTGACGCTTAGTGAATGACAGTAATTTTTTATCATGTTTGTGGTGGGAAGCTTTCTTTTCTATTCTTCTGAAATTACATTTCATCATTAACTGTCTGAAGTCTGTAATTTACCCCTCCCCTCCCAAAAAAAAAACAAAAAAACACGCGGTATGGAATGTTTTACCTATTTCTTTAGTATTGTTAATCACCGCAAGGTAGCGAATTCGAGCTCTGAAAATGCGAATAAATTTCTAAACGACGAAATTGCTTTAATGAGTAGTTTTATGATTTATATAACAGAATAAAAGATACATTAAACTAATCTTTACTAATAATAAAGCTGAAAGTCTCTCTGTCCGGAGGATGTCTGGATGTCTGTAGGATGTCTGTGACGCGCATAGCGCCTAGACCGTTCGGCCGATTTTCATGAAATTTGGCACAAAGTTAGTATGTAGCATGGGGGTGTGCACCTCGAAGCGATTTTTCGAAAATTCGATGTGGTTCTTTTTTTATTCCAGTTTTAAGAAAAAAACTATCATAAATTACGAAATTATCATAACGTGGAACTGTAACGTCGGTACAAGCCAATTGGCGAGAAAATTCACCATACATTATTTGTAAATATACAAGCGAACCAAAAGACATTTAATTTTTCTATTACGGGCGAAGCCGTGCGGGTGCCACTAGTTTAAAATAAAATTCTAGATGGAAAAGTGTTTTGCGATTTGGACCGCAGCCAAAAAATTCCCTTTTAAAATAATTATTAGAACTTTATTTTTTCCTCACCCATATGCAAAATGGCAACAGGAAAGAAAGGAAAATTCCTGAATAACGTAATGCTAATTAATGTTTTAATTAATATCTCCGCTAATTAAAGTCGTACAATTTCGAGATTGAACCAATTGTTTTCGTTGGAAAATTTCGAATTGATCGGTATCTCGTTCGACTCGCAGTGGTTCTCGAGAAGATCTATCTTCAAATGAACAGACAGACGGACGTGAACAGATATTAATAGTATAGACTAGCTGCATGCCCGGCGTTGCACGGGCTACTTAAAAAATGAAAGAGATGTCCAACTGATGTTTTTGTATTACTCTGACATCAGTTTTTAAAGCGCTAAGGAGTAAATAAATACGCATAATGCAGGGTTTGCAAAACACCAGTAGAGCATATTTTTGGCGTTCTTTAACGTTAATCATAGTTATAAAAGATACAAGTAATGAGTATTTTCAATTAGTACAAAAGATAAAAATATATGCATTATCAACTATAATCTGTGCTCACGTTAAAATGAATCACATCTGATAGACTATATCTGAAATATTTATGTACAATTACAATCAGCTTTTTACATAAAATGACACACACTTTTTGATTGATTACGTGAAACTAAAGCACCAAGACTAAATAAATACCAATAAGCATTAATTTAATCCCAAGTCATCAGATTCCAATTTAGCTTTAGTTAAAATCCCTAAAACCAATCTTTTTTTTTTTTTTTTAAACTCTGTTTCGCTTAAAAAATCCAAACAATCTTAATTTAACATGTTCTTTTAACGATACAAACTGTATTTCAAAAATAGAAACAGGAAAGAAAAAGAGAGTTATTACAATTTGAGAACTCACCCATGTGACGGGAAAAAGTCCAACAAAATAAACATAATTAGCCGCACATCCTAAATGTACCAAAATATGAGGCCGGTGAATGATAAACTTTCTTACACTACAATCAATAAAGACAGCTAAAGAAACAACTTTCATATGCTGAAATGAGTTACGAACGCTCAATGTAAAAAATAAAAAAAAGGACAGACGATAAAATAACGGCTATGTCCGAATAGAGCAACCAATTTTAAACTAATTTAAAATGAAATTCTAGATGGAAACGTTATTTTAAGATTTGGACAGCAGCCAAAAAAATCTCTTTTAAAACAATTCGCAACTCCAACAAACTATAGGGGGTGCTGCAGTCACTGTCTAATGGCGGATGAAAAAACTAAAACAAACGCACGCTGTAATAGAGTAAGAGCCCATGGGTGCCAGACATACGTCATAGTATAAAGGCCCAAAATTTTCCTGCGTAAGCGCACTGGAGCAGGTATGAAGGGTTCGCTATTAGTTAAGCTGACTCGCGCTGGCTTTGGCGGGCAAGAGGTAGCAAAGGCGCGAAAAAATGGTGAACAAAAACATCATAGTATAACGCGTGATTTTTTAATATTTTATTAGGGGTACTATTACGAGTTAAACCTTACAAAGCCAGACACTTAGCACGCTGGCTTTGCGCAGCCAGACACTTCAAAGCAGGGGAAAAATGGTGCACAAAAACATCATAGTATAAAGCGTGATTTTTTTATATATTGTAAGGGGTGCTACTAGGAGTTACGCCTTACAATGCCAGACACTTCGCGCGCTGGCCTTGCGCAGCCAGACACTTCAAAGTTGGGAAAAAATGGTGTCCAAAAACATCATAGTATAAAGCGTGATTTTTTTATATATTGTAAGGGGTGCTACTAGGAGTTACGCCTTACAATGCCAGACACTTCGCACGCTGGCCTTGCGCAGCCAGACACATCAAAGTTGGGAAAAATCGTGTCCAAAAACATCATAGTATAAAGCGTGATTTTTTTATATTTTGTAAGGGGTGCTACTAGGAGTTACGCCTTACAATACCAGACACTTCGCACGCTGGCCTTGCGCAGCCAGACACTTCAAAGTTGGGAAAAATCGTGTCCAAAAACATCATAGTATAAAGAGTGATTTTTTTATATTTTGTAAGGGGTGTTACTGGGAGTTACGCCTTACAATGCCAGACACTTCGATTGCTGGCCTTGCGCAGCCAGACACTTCAAAGTTGGGAAAAATCGTGTCCAAAAACATCATAGTATAAAGAGTGATTTTTTTATATATTGTAAGGGGTGCTACTAGGAGTTACGCCTTACAATGCCAGACACTTCGCGCGCTGGCCTTGCGCAGCCAGACACTTCAAAGTTGGGAAAAATGGTGTCCAAAAACATCATAGTATAAAGCGTGATTTTTTTATAGTTTGTAAATGGTGCTATTAGGAGCTTAATTCAGTTAATTAAATAGCGCAAAAAAAACCCTCCTTGTTTCCCGTAGTGTGCAAGAAGTAGCGTTTGCCAAAAAAAAAAAAAAACCCTCAATATTTTAATTAAATTAATTACGCAAATATGTAACGTAAAATGATACAGCGAAACGTCTGGCGGGGGAGGGATGATTCAAAAAAGAAAGCATTCCTAAGTTTAAAAAAGTAAATAAAAAATCAAGTGCTACCGTTAGCAAAAGCAAAAAAAAAAAAAAAAAAAAAAGAAAAAAAAAGAAACGTTGCAGCGAATTAGATTCAATTACTCAATATCGAATCGAAATCTAGGCAGCACGTCGCAGCAATTGGAAGGAACCTTTTCGCACTATTATGACGTCACAGCTAGGTTGTGAAAGGAAGAAAGTTTATTCCCCGTGGGCCATTGCTGGAAGATACGATGTGTTTTAAAAAATTGTAAAAAATGAGCAATTGCATATTTTTGGAAAAAAATTCTTAAGTAGGTGAAATGTTTTTACTACTACATATTAAATTTTCTGAAAGAAATCTCGCATCTTTTGTGGGATGGGTTTAGAAAGATTTAAATGCAAAAAAAAGCGAAAAATATTTCATAAAAATACATAAAGTTGCTCACTTTTTTCCCAACTTTGAAGTGTCTGGCTGCGCAAGGCCAGCGAGCGAAGTGTCTGACATTGTGAGGCGTAACTCCTAGTAGCACCCCTTACAATATATAAAAAAATCACGCTTTATACTATGATATTTTTGGACACGATTTTTCCCAACTTTGAAGTGTCTGGCTGCGCAAGGCCAGCGCGCGAAGTGTCTGGCATTGTAAGGCGTAACTCCTAGTAGCACCCCTTACAATATATAAAAAAATCACGCTTTATACTATGATGTTTTTGGACACCATTTTTTCCCAACTTTGAAGTGTCTGGCTGCGCAAGGCCAGCGCGCGAAGTGTCTGGCATTGTAAGGCGTAACTCCTAGTAGCACCCCTTACAAAATATAAAAAAATCACGCTTTATACTATGATGTTTTTGGACACGATTTTTCCCAACTTTGAAGTGTCTGGCTGCGCAAGGCCAGCGCGCGAAGTGTCTGGCATTGTAAGGCGTAACTCCTAGTAGCACCCCTTACAATATATAAAAAAATCACGCTTTATACTATGATATTTTTGGACACGATTTTTCCCAACTTTGAAGTGTCTGGCTGCGCAAGGCCAGCGCGCGAAGTGTCTGGCATTGTAAGGCGTAACTCCTAGTAGCACCCCTTACAAAATATAAAAAAATCACGCTTTATACTATGATGTTTTTGGACACGATTTTTCCCAACTTTGATGTGTCTGGCTGCGCAAGGCCAGCGTGCGAAGTGTCTGGCATTGCAAGGCGTAACTCCTAGTAGCACCCCTTACAATATATAAAAAAATCACGCTTTATACTATGATGTTTTTGGACACCATTTTTTCCCAACTTTGAAGTGTCTGGCTGCGCAAGGCCAGCGCGCGAAGTGTCTGGCATTGTAAGGCGTAACTCCTAGTAGCACCCCTTACAATATATAAAAAAATCACGCTTTATACTATGATATTTTTGGACACGATTTTTCCCAACTTTGATGTGTCTGGCTGCGCAAGGCCAGCGTGCGAAGTGTCTGGCATTGTAAGGCGTAACTCCTAGTAGCACCCCTTACAATATATAAAAAAATCACGCTTTATACTATGATGTTTTTGGACACCATTTTTTCCCAACTTTGAAGTGTCTGGCTGCGCAAGGCCAGCGCGCGAAGTGTCTGGCATTGTAAGGCGTAACTCCTAGTAGCACCCCTTACAATATATAAAAAAATCACGCTTTATACTATGATGTTTTTGGACACCATTTTTTCCCAACTTTGAAGTGTCTGGCTGCGCAAGGCCAGCGCGCGAAGTGTCTGGCATTGTAAGGCGTAACTCCTAGTAGCACCCCTTACAATATATAAAAAAATCACGCTTTATACTATGATATTTTTGGACACGATTTTTCCCAACTTTGAAGTGTCTGGCTGCGCAAGGCCAGCGCGCGAAGTGTCTGGCATTGTAAGGCGTAACTCCTAGTAGCACCCCTTACAATATATAAAAAAATCACGCTTTATACTATGATATTTTTGGACACGATTTTTCCCAACTTTGAAGTGTCTGGCTGCGCAAGGCCAGCGCGCGAAGTGTCTGGCATTGTAAGGCGTAACTCCTAGTAGCACCCCTTACAAAATATAAAAAAATCACGCTTTATACTATGATGTTTTTGGACACGATTTTTCCCAACTTTGATGTGTCTGGCTGCGCAAGGCCAGCGTGCGAAGTGTCTGGCATTGTAAGGCGTAACTCCTAGTAGCACCCCTTACAATATATAAAAAAATCACGCTTTATACTATGATGTTTTTGGACACCATTTTTTCCCAACTTTGAAGTGTCTGGCTGCGCAAGGCCAGCGCGCGAAGTGTCTGGCATTGTAAGGCGTAACTCCTAGTAGCACCCCTTACAATATATAAAAAAATCACGCTTTATACTATGATGTTTTTGTGCACCATTTTTCCCCTGCTTTGAAGTGTCTGGCTGCGCAAAGCCAGCGTGCTAAGTGTCTGGCTTTGTAAGGTTTAACTCGTAATAGTACCCCTAATAAAATATTAAAAAATCACGCGTTATACTATGATGTTTTTGTTCACCATTTTTTCGCGCCTTTGCTACCTCTTGCCCGCCAAAGCCAGCGCGAGTCAGCTTAACTAATAGCGAACCCTTCATACCTGCTCCAGTGCGCTTACGCAGGAAAATTTTGGGCCTTTATACTATGACGTATGTCTGGCTATCATGGGCTCTTGGACTATAACGTATAAATTGCTTCTAAACTTAGGAAATGACAGAAATTTTTGTTCGCATATTTGATTTTTTGTTCTTTATTCAGTTGAAAAGATTTTTCAAAGTCTTTTGGTTATTCTGACTCATGTAGAACGAGATTATAAATCAAAAAGTATTACGAAATTAAAAAGTTAATGCAGAACACACACAGTAAGTTGTTCTGAAGCAGCCATTTTCACGATGTTGAATTCGTAATTCATAAATTTTGGTTAGCTTCGAACAGCATTTTCTATTTGTACCGTTTTTTCTATACATTAGTACATATTATGTCCAGTTTCGTGACATTTCCGGCATTTGTTGACATTTTTGTGACATTTCCGGCATTTGTTAACATTTCTGTCACATAGTGCACATACGTGACAGATTTTCAAGAGTAACATTTAACACTAGATAATTTATTTCTATGACTATGTAATTGGATATCAAAAGAAATCATCATGCATTTAATTCATTCGTCATGGAAATGATTTAACTGATATGCAAAATTTCGTCAAGATACATTCATTCGTTATGGAAATGATTTAACTGATATGCGAAATCTTGTCAAGATACATTATTCTTTCACACAATTTTAAAACCATAACCCTATAAACAGATTTTTGGCGAAACTCTTTTACCGATAATGACAGCTTTTGCAGAGCAATAAAGTAAAGTTGGCGCGATATTTTATCGATAAAAATTCCAAACTTTTATTTTTTATTGTTCAAGTTCTTAACGTTCTTTCTGGATTTTTCAATCTGTTCTGCGAAAAATATTTTCAAGAAAATTTATTTGCATACTGTCCATTTCAGTTGGCTGCTGTAGTAACAAAGGTTATTTAAATCATTTATGTGGAATTAGGTTAAGGAAAAGAGTAATTTTTCAGCATGGCCCAAGTGTCCAGTCAATGTTGTTAAGTCCGCTTTTTTTCATCGAATTGAAAAACTGATATTTATTCAAATTCACTCAGAACAAGATAAATAAAATGTGTACTCACAGTTTATATCAGATATTTTTGATGTTACGCTGTTGCGAATGACGATTCCAAATGATGAATTACGCAAATAAAAAAAATACACATAACAAACTGGTTGTTTTGCCCAAAATGAACAAGTGGAACGCAATGGTTTAGTTTTTTCGGCAGTTTTGTAAATATCCGCTAGGTAGCGTATTCGAGCTCTGGAGTTGCGATTCTACTATAATATTAAAATCTGTTCGCGTCCGTCTGTCTGTCTGTCTGTCTGAAGATCAATTTTCTCGAGAACCGCTGCGAATCGAGAGTCGAACGAGAGACCGATCAATTTGAAATTTTCCAAAGAAAACATTAGAACCAATGAAAGAGAAAATACGAGATTGGTCCTATTGTTTTCTTTGGAAAATTTCGAAGTTATCAGTATTTCGTTTGACTCTCGATTCGCAGCGGTTCTCGAGAAGATCGATCTTCAGACGGACACGAACAGATTTTAATATTATAGTGGATGGATTTTAATTTTAATCATTTAGCTAATTCTGTTAACATTTTCTTGAGTTACTTATACAATTGAGGCAGTGAGAAGCAAAGGGATATAAGTGGCAAAATTAAAAATTTGGAGATAACCAGTACACACATGGTAGGTGAACCTCTGTCTTGGGGCAAGAGATAGTACTAGTAGCCCTGGTAGGTGTTGCTGTACAGCATAATTTAGGGGGGGGGGGAATCAATGAAAGCCGGAAGCCTACCTAGAACGTTATCTTTATAGTCGTTTTACTCGCAACTTGAAAATGTCCACTTACATCCCTTTGCTTCTCACTGCCTCAATTGTATTCATTAACTTAGTTAACTAACCTGTAACAGGAGAAATGAAAAAAATTTTGAAAAAAAAAAAAAAATAGAACCGACTTCAAAATTGCTCTAAAAAGTGAAAAATAATTGTATTCTTTAAACACCATCGATAATGCTTTTAAACATAATTTTTGAAGTTGGCGCAAAAACAAAACGTAAAATCCAGTGTAACCATGCTTCGTTCATATTTTTTTCAGAAAAGCATCCAAAGTTACGAATGAAAGATTTATATCGTTATTCAAATATGCTGTCATCAATGCATAATGTATGTCATAGTGAAGAAACTGGGCGTGGTTAAATTTATGATTATAGTTGAGTTACGGCTGTGTGAATGATTTTTATCTATCGTTTTTGCGCCAACTTCAAAAATTATGTTTAAAAGCATTATCGATGGTGTTTAAAGAATAAAATTATTTTTCACTTTTTAGAGCAATTTTGAAGTCGGTTCTATTTTTTTTTTTTTCAAAATTTTTTTATTTCATTCTTTTAAGTAAGAAATTACCATCACGAAACTTCGCCTTATTTTTTTCGTAAAAATACTCCATACTAAAAAAAAAAAAACAATAAACACGCATTAAACTTTAGGCGATTGGCACTAAAAACTTATCTTTGTTCCTTTCTGGAATTCATGTGTAGTTAATTTAATTATAACCATTTAAGTATTGCGTTTTCCCTAACTAGTTTCCATTTCACAGCATAGAAGTTGCTTGTTATGCAATCCTGGATTTTTTTACTTATCCCTGATCATCTGTTATTGGCGTAGATGATAACGATAAAAATACTACTGTGTAGTTGAAGCAAACCTAACCTAGTAGCATTGTGAAGGCTAAGCAGATCCTAATCACTGCATCACCTCGCTTCCAGGTTAGGTTTACCCCCACTATGGCGCAATAGCACTGAAGAAGGGAAGATTTCGATAATTCACATAGGCTTACTACTTACTATAAATCAGCAGGATTACCAAAATCAAATTATTTATGCCTAAAATGAGACGACAGCGCCAGATTCCCAATCATCGAAATAGCCCCCTGAAGAAATTTGATGCTTGCTTCAGAGAAGCCTTCATTCAAAATTATCACTACAATTACTATTAATTTTACTGTCGTATGGCACCAAACTTTCATAACAATGGGTTTTATATTTAATCATTTGATAGGGAAATTGCATGAAATTTGTTGTTTTTTATTGCCCCTAACTTTTTTTCTAAAGGACAAATATGGTCAAGCAAAGTAATGGGACCTAAGTAGAGCCATCCCCTATCCGTTAAAAAAAGAATCATCAAAATCGGTTCACTAGGTGAGACGCTGTGAGTGGACAAACAAAAAGAAAAAAAAAACATACATACGGTATGAACTGATAACCGCCTCCTTTTTGAAGTCGGTTAAAAAAGTAGGACGTAACGTCTCAGAGACCGCTCTACTTTCAATTTCACTGGCATCGTGATATTTTCTTCTTTCACGTGTTTCCAATCCTCAGCATTCAGTTCGAAGAGAACCATCAACCATTTTGTCATTGCGAATGCGAGGCAATCGGGGTTTGTTTTTACGTATATAAGAGCAAAAGTATGAAACAAAAACTGGAAGCGAAGACAAGCTATTGGTTTTAAAAATAGCATGAATGCATACATATGCATAAATTATAGCCTATGTCACTCATTAAGAATGCACCTTTTATATAGTGAAAGAATTTAGTTGCAGTGGTTCCGGAGATTACCTAGAACATATAAGCATACAAAAATACTCTCTCTCTTTATAATTTTAGTATAGATCATTATTATTTTAATTGCTCCTTCATGCTATGTATAATTAACCAAAAAAAAAGAAAGAAAGAAAGAAAAGAAAACGTGGTTTGACCCCCCATTTTCGGATTTTTATATAATTTTATACATTTGCTCTTTATGCATTTTAGAAAGCATATAAAATAAAACAAAATACATGACTTCTTTATCGGATAAAAATTAAATTCTTTAATGACATTTGAGTTATAACTCTACCCGACACACCACAAAAGCATTTGGTTGAAAAATAGTTATTTCCAAAGCATTTGTTTTTAAAATTTACAACTGGGGGAAGATAAATCTCACTAATGCTCTTTTCTCCCGGCAGATTGAAGCACCTCCCACAGGACTCATCTTCTTTGAAACTTAATGCTCGTCAAATACTGCTGGATTATTGCAAGAGATGATCATTCTTAGACGTACAAGAAGCAATCGAAGATGAAGCGTTTACTGAAATATAGGCTGCTAGCGCGCGGTACCCGCACGACTTTGCTCGTAGTAGAAAATTAAAAGGTCATTTGGTTCTCCTGTGTATTTAAATAATAGATGATGAATTTCTTGCCAATTTGCTATATTCATTTGCTCGCCCATGTTATGGTTTCACGTTATGATAATTCGGTAATTTACTCGTCCATGTTAGGATAATTTGCTCGGTAAAATGTTCTTAAAATTGGATAGAAAAAGAACAAAATCGAATTTTTGAAAAATCGCTTTCAGGTGCACACCCCCATGCTACAAACTAATTCTCTGCCAAATTTCGTGAAAATCGGCCGAACGGTTTAGGCGCTATGCGCGTCACAGAGAGACATCCCGACAGAGATCCAGATATCCAGACAAACTTTGAGTTTTATTATTAGTGTAGAAAAGCAACTGCTGCTTTTTCAGAAAAATAAACATTGTTTATCAAAACAGGACACATTTAATTATATTTATTTCGCACTATTTTTTTTTCTTTTTAAATTTACTTTTAATTCAATGGGTGGTTGCTGGGCATCTTTCTCCAGTGAGCGTTTGTATATCTTGAAAAGAAGAGCTAATAATAATAATAAAAAGTTTAGATACCTTTTTTTTTCGACCCAAAATTAATAAGAATTGTTTAATTAAAAGCAGGATGCAGAATTTTTTTTATTTTTTGTTGCCTAGTGTCATTAAATGTTAAAAAAATGAATGCCTGAATTTTAAGACAGTTGCTATTAGCTAACATGATTATACTGGGGGATAAGTAGGGGAGGTTGGCCCAAAGCGGGTAGGTCGCCCAAAGCTGGTTGGCTTTCATATGCCCCCCCCCCCCATGATGTGTAAGCAGAAATACATACGTATGTCGTGTTTACATGAACACCCGCGAGTTTTAATCAACCCCAGCGAAGCAGTAGTGAAGCGGCATTGCGCAAGCAGGCTTAAAATAAAAAAAAGATACATTTAAAAAAAAAAAAGTTTTGTAACATGACTTTAGTCGAAGACCAGCTTATTTTTTTTGATTGTCAATAATATTACGTCATTCTGACACCAACCACCTACAAACTACGATAGTCATTTCGTTTGTTTCTTTTTTATATTAAAGGTTATAATTATTGAAATAAAGAAAACGCGCCTTGGGGCAAAACGGATATAGGATTTAATCATATATTTATTTATAATTTCTTGACTCGTGTGCTGACTTAGATTTTCTATTTCAATTGAATCAGTATAACTTTAAAAAGTTATTTTTTAGGATGGCACTAAATTAATCTATTAATTTAACCAGTTATTTCTTTGTGTTTAATAAACAAATGTGCTGATTTTAAATTGGATAAGTACAACTGTTTTATATATATTTTTATAATGACAGGTGGCTAGTCAACTATTTTAATCATTTATAACTTCGTATTTGATTGGCAAATGTATCAAATCACAATTAGTTAAGCTTACCCGCTTTGGGCTTCCTGGTAGAGCAAAGCGGGTTTTTCAAATGTTCGTAAAGTTTGACAATAAATAAATATTGGGTTTGAAATAATACAAAAATCACCTTTTATTTTGAAGTTTAAGAACCCTGCTATGAAATAAAACCGAAATTGTTGCGATAAAAATCGAAAAAACTACAATTTTTGAGCGTTCTTCGAAAACCTACCCGCTTTGGGCCACCCTCCCCTAGTAATTGCAAATATTGTACCTCTTCATATATTGTAACCTTTTTAGTAAATCATCAATTAGCACAAAAATGCTGCTTTAGGGAGGGGTATTAGCGTATAAAAACACATAATTGAAATTTAAATAACTAATATATTAAAGAGTTATTGCTTTTTAAGATTACTCCGACATTTTTTATTATTTTCTTATTTCTCATTTAGACACTTCTGCAAACTTTATATTTATAAAATTGCTGCAGGATTTTTAAAGTAATCTATCTATACCCTCACTCTCTAATTGTGGGAGTTGTAGGGTGTATTATTCCTGGAGCGCAAATTACTGAACACTTTGCCAACCTTTGCTATGCTTTTAAAAAGTAAAAATTTAACAAGTACGTTATAGTGGTATTTTTTTTAACTTCGTATTCGTAATCGTAACACTGTAACTGGATCCAAAAATTACAAATGTGTGTGTAAATTGTTTACGAATATGTAATTGTAATGAAAATTGTAATCTGCAAGCATATTATAATCTTAATCGATTTCGGGAATGATAATTGCTGCTGTAATCGTAATTACTTTTTAGCAAAGAATTACAATGATAATCGTAACTATGATTTTCTATTATTCATTCCTGTAATGATTAATCTGTTACATCACTTCGAGTCGTAGTGGTGGTGGAAACCCCCTTCCCACGGGGGGGGGGGGGCATGACAGTCCTTACCTTTTAAAAACAACATTATTAAAATTAGCAATAGCGCTTAACTGAGGGCTATTTTCTTTTTGACTCTTTACTAGTTCCGCCCTGCTACAACCGAATTCTATAATGTGTTCCACTGTTCTACTTAGTGATAAAAATTCTCTGGAGTGCATTTTGAATTTTAATACATTTGTTCCCTTAAAATAGTCTTGACAAATAATCGTTTCAAGCTCAAAAAAAAAAAAAAATGTTTTAATTTGAAAAACAATTTATGGAATGGTTGTGATCAATAAATTAAAGCTGAAATTTATAGATTGTCGTACTAGATAAGATAGTAGCCACTAGATGGCGCTCCCTTACTTTCTCCCAACCATTGAATGGAGGAATTCCAAACATTTTGTTATCGATCTGCAACATCACCTGCAATAGATGACACGAGCCGAGAGGAGTGTGGAGCAATTTGTTAACCTGTTTCTTTTTAAATATACCTCGAAGTTGAGATCATCATGTTTTTATACTTTGTGTGACCTATGTTACATATGAATAATACGTGTTCACATCAAAAAAAAAAAAAAAATCTATCTATATATATATAAATGAATGTTTGTCTGTATGTCATCCATGAACTCAAAAACTACCCGGCAGATTTGGCTGAAACTTTCACCGCTTGTTATTTTTGGTACTGGGAATGTTTATAGACCAGTTGGAAAAAAAATCCGATCGATAGTTCCTTTTTTATTCCAATTTAAGTCACAATCCATTGGATAAATACGAATAAAATGATCGGCTGCAGAAATTAATTCGCGTGAAAGATCTCATTGATAAGAAGTTAGCTGTTGCCATTTTTCTTGAGTTTGAGCAAATAAATTCTTTCTTTATTGTTTTATGGCTTTTCATGCGACGGGGGGATTTAAAACTTTTTCTATTTGATATTTTTAGCGATTGATTGATCTTGCAAGCTGCGTGAGTACAAAATTTGAGTAGAGTCACGGCTTCACTTGATACCTGGACCGATTATTATGAAAATTGCTATATATATATGTATTTTTCCACGGAGAAGGTGCATAATATGCTCATTGAAGCCACTCGCTAACAGGTGGCACTGCAGAGTAGCAACTTCTGCCCCGTTCAACCGATTGTCATGAAAATCAGTATAATGATGTATTTTTTTGTTGGCGTAGCAACGCGCGTCGGGTACAGCTAGTATAGTATATATACGAGGGTTCGTTTTTAAATTCGCGGAATGGAGGATAAGGATAGTAAATAAAAATGCAATATTATTTTTCTTTTTCAATATATTCACCTGCAACTCTAATACACATCTCAGCTCTATCAATTAGTTTGTTTATACCTTCATTAAAGAATGTTGACTCTTTCTCTGAAAAATACGCTGAAACTGCTTCTTTCACTTCTTCATCGCTTGCAAATTTCTTCCCACGAAGTTCTTTTTTCATTTTGGGGAACAGGTAATAATCGCTCGGGGCCAGGTCTGGACTATAGCAGGGCCCGACTAACTAAAAGTGAGGCCCAAGGCCCACAATGCTATGGAGCCCCACCCCCCCCCTATTTAATCACTTTAAGTCAACGCAAACAAAATATTAAAATAATGTTTAACATTTACTTAAAGGAGGATTTTTTACTATTTTCACAAAAATACATGATTTTTTAATGCTATGCATAAGGATTTTAAAAATTTGGGGCCCCTTAGGAAGATGGGACCCCAAGCCCAGGCCTAGGTGGCCTGTGCCTTAATCTGGCCCTGGACTATAGGGTGCATGATTTATAATATCAAAGCCTACTTTGTGCGGGGCAGCCAACGCAAGACGACTCTTGTGAACTGGAGCAGTGTCAGGCAAGAGCAAAATACCTTTCGTCAATTTTCCTCTTCTTTTTTTCTTTGATTACATCTTTTAGCTGTTCTAATATTCTCCCGTTCCCCCCTGCATAATATTCTCCCGTTATGGAGACACCTTTATCTTTATAAATCGATTAATAATATTACTTCTGAATCCCAAAAGATCGTCGACATGAGTTTTCCAGCTGACTGTGTTGCCTTAATCTTCTTGGGCGGTGCTGTTCCTTTTTTATGCTACTGCATGGAGTCTTGCTTAATCTCTCAGACTCAGATTCATAATGATGTACCTTCCACTGCAGATTTACCTCAAATTTGCATATTGTGATTTCAAGTAATTTAAGAGCGCAATGGAAGCGTTTCATCTTCATCGATAAAATAAGCATCTTCTTTTTCCCGCCTTATCATAGAACTGGAACTGCTTGGCCATTGAATTCAGTTTATATGTAGTCAGGAATTTTATTTGTAATCAGGATCATGTGTCACTATATGTTTTTGTCATGTACTTATGTTTTGTTTTCTAATTAAATAAACACGTACGTCGTTCAGGGCAAAGCAAACCGAGAAGATCTTGCAATCATTCGGGCCCTGAAGGATGACGCTTAACCCCAGTAACAATCCGGGCCAATACACAATCCTTATTCTCGCTACAGAGATCCAAAAACGCACATGAACATTCGATGCGCTGTTGTTTTTGCGGCGGCGTGAGCATTCTCTGCACCCATCTCGCACTGACTTTTGTCATGCCAAGATAATCATGTAGGATTTTGAAAATGGTTGTGTCGGATACTCCAACCATTTCTGCGATTTGTTTCTTCTTCAGACGAGCATCTTCCAGTATAATTTTTTCTACTTTTTCAACAAGTTCCGGAGTGGTCACATCGATAGGCCGCTCCGGCCGTGGGTCACCTTCAAGCGACTCTCTGCCTTGCATAAAAAGTCCATGCCACTTATAAATCATGGTTTTTTCAGGGCAAGAGTCATCGTAAACAAATGACGTCTCTTCCATAATGTTTTGAACAGACTTTCCTTGTTTAGTCGGGAACTTTATAACGGCGCTGTGTTCGATTTGTTTCATGTTTTCAGTTTTCTCCCAAACTGAGTTGCTTGATTGGCGATAGTTCAAAGTCTAATGAAGCAGTTAAGATAAAACTTGCTGTTTACACTTATGATGAGTCACATCATAAGCAGGTGACAGCTGAAAATATCTCCCCCACTGACTTCCATCCCCTTCATTCCGCGGAATTAAAAACGTACCCTTGTATATATACGCTTTATTGACGTCGATCATTCTCAATTTGCTTATATGTTCGCGAAAGAGTTTCTAACCTTATTTCATCAATATTTCTCAATTTCAAAATACTATTGCGCACTCCAGAGAACATGTGATACAGTGACAAGGCAAATAAAAGTAAGTAGAGCAAGTTAAGCAAAATAGGGATCTGCCATCATAATGGGGGATTTCAATTTTCCGGGTATTGATTGGAATATTTTTTATCCTAGTAATGGCAGAGAAGAGGAATTTTTAAAAGTAATTGGTGACTGTTTCTTAGATCAAGTTGTAACTCAGGGGACTCGAGAGGAGGCAATTTTGGATCTAGTTTTCTGTGACGTAGGAAGTTCTGTTCAGGGGTTGTGTGTAGGAGATCATATTGGAGATAGTGATCATAACAGCATTATCTTCTCGATTGAATTTGAAGTGTACAAGGTTGAAAATTTTATGCTTGTGCCCAATTTCAGAAACACTGATTTTGTTGCACTTAGGCAGAGTTTGAAAGAGGTTTTTTTCGTCACGATTGGAAAATGGCGACGTAGATCAGCAGTGGACGGAATTTAAGAAAAAACTGGCAAAAACGGTTGGGGATTATGTTCCATTTAGGAGAAAAGGTATTAGTACTAAAATTTGGCCCTTGTGGTTCTACGGGGAAACTAAAGAAGCTCTAAATTATAAGCAAACGGCTTTTCGTCAGTTCAAGGAAACTGGTCAGAATGCAGATATTGGCTCCAGTATTGTAAGGCAAGACAAAATTTTAATATTTGGTACGGATTCAGAAAAGGGAATTGGAACAAAGGCTAACAGATAACATTGATGGGAACCCTAAAAGATTTTTTGCTTACGCTAATTCTGGGAAAGCTCAAAATAGTCAAATTGGGCCATTTGTAGATGAGCATGGAAATTTAATCCAAAGCGATAGGGATATTGCAAATGTTCTTAATAACTTTTTTTCCCAGTGTGTTTAACGGTAACTGTATCTCGGCAGTTGACACTAGCAAGACACAAGCTATTATGCAGCTTGAGGATTTTGTGTTTTCCAGGAAGGAGGTTATATTTCATGAGAAAAATTAAAGCAACTAAAGCTCCGGGACCAGATAATATTCATCCAAAAATTTTAGTTGGATGTGCAGAGGAATTAGAGTGGATGTTATTTTAAATATTTTCAATGCTTCTTATAACTCAGGGACAGTGCCAGAGGACTGGAAACTGGCTAACATAACACCGCTCTTCAAGAAAGGGTTTAAAGGTAATGCTGGGAATTATAGACCTGTAAATCTGACTTCAGTGGTTTGTAAGATTTTCGAAACTTTGATCAAAATTAATATTATGAATCGCTTAGGGACTAATAGTCTGTTGACTAGTTTGCAGTATTGGTTCAGGAAAGGAAAATCGTGTGCTACTAATTTATTGCATTTCTACGACAAGGTTATCTTGGATTTAGATAACAAAAAGTGTGTGGATGTTGTTTATATTGATTTTCAAAAAGCTTTTGATAAGGTACCGCATGTTGTCTTCTCAGCAAATTAGCTGATATAGGAATAGGAAGAAAAACTTTACTTTGGGTTAGAAATTAGCTGACTGGAAGGAAACAAAGAGTAGTTGTGAGGGAAAATCATTCTAAATGGAGTGATGTTTTAAGCAGGGTTCCTTAGGGTTCAGTTTTAGGGCCTCTCTTGTTTATTATTTTTACGAATGACATCAATAAGAATATTTCGGGAAGCATTAATTGTTTTGCTGATGATGCAAAAGTTATGGGGATAGTTGAAAATGAAGAACAGGTAAGACAGCTTCAAGAGTATTTAGATTATATTACTAAGTGGGCGGATAAGTGAGGTATGGCAGTTAATGTAGGGAAATGTCAAGTGCTTCACTTAGGCCATGGAAATAAGCGTATGAGTTATCGTTTACAGGGTTCAATCATTTGTCAGGCAGAAAATGTTATTGATCTGGGTATCTTAATAAATCAGGACTTCAAGTTTAGTCAACAGTGCAGCATTGCAAGTAACAAAGCCAACAGAATGCTTGAGTTTAACAATAGATCTATTTCAAACAAATCTAAGAAGGTTCTTCTGCTTTTATATAGGAGTTTAGTAAGACCCCATTTGGAGTATGCTGTGCAGTTTTGGTCGCCTTATCTGAGGAAAGATATTTTTGTATTGGAAAGGGTTCAAAGAAGGGTAACTAGACTAGTAAGGGAACTTTCAGATTTAGATTATGATACTAGACTTAATAGGCTTAATATATGTCGCTTGGAGCAAAGGGCAGCCAGAGGGGACATGATTCAGTAGTTTAAATTTATCAAAATGAAAGATGTTAAGGGGTTAAGTTTTTGCACAGAAAGCAGGACAATAGGTCATTGTTTTAAGCTATTCAAATCTTAGGCTAACCTGGGAATTAGGAAAAATTACTTCTTTAGTAGAGTCCTGGGCATTTGGAACAGTTTGCCGGAAGAGACGGTAACGAGCAAGGGGGTGTATAGCTTTAAGAGAGCCATTGCTCTTCATTGGGGACTAATAAATTGACTAGGACCAGCCTAGCTGGGCCAAGAGCCTGTTGCTAGTCGTCACATTTGTATTTGTATAAAATGAACTTTTAAAAGGTTATGGCCACCCACATAAGAGGCTGTTATTCGAATCAACACTTCGAAAAAGTTGCCTGCCAACTAGTTGACTGGCGTTATTCATTGTGTTCACACGTTGTGACACGTGTAGTCTATTCCACTCAGGAAAAAGTTATCTCTAAAGATTAAAGCGTAAGGTAAAACAAGCAATCTTCAAAAATTGATGCTCACATTGTAATATTTTGTTATAAGTCAAAAATTATTTCTTGTTTTCAACGTTTTTGACGCAATGCAATGTTTTGAATATTGATTGAGACTTACTAAAATTAGGGAAAAGTTTTGTTCGATTTGTCAAGTGCATACGGGGCAAGTGCACATGGAGCAAAGTGAAATAATTCATTTTGTTCACTTATCCAATCATTTAGTATTAAATCACTCACGTAGGAGAGGAGTGGATTCAGTGAGACAGGGAGAGTAGTGAGACAACAGTAATTTATTTTCTGTTTGGATATTTTCAGCCTAGTAAAACTTTTGAAAGGTCAAGTCGAATACTGTGAACAATATTATTGAAAAAAGTTCGCTTTTAAGTATCATGTAGGGAAAATTACTTTGTCGTCATAGTTTGAGAAACTATCGAAGTGAAGTACCTGCATTGTTTGTTGCACTGTCTCTAAATTGTTAGATAAACTTTACAGAATGATGTTAATATCTTACATTAAACAGGCAATTGCTTCGTTTAAATGTAGAAGCTATTTTTACCCATCGTACCTTGACGGGCGATTTTCTAGTAAGTATTAACATAATTTTTAATTAAATCATAAACATTGTTGGTATTTGACATTGAAAGTTTTGTCATTATCTGTGCTAGATTTATAAACAAGGCTGAAATTGTCCAAGTAAGATAAATGTAGGTTGGGGTTTCTCGGTCGCTCCGCCAGGTAAAACGTCCCAGTGTTGTAAAACCTGTAAAGTTGACCACCCTTGTACGTTGACCACCTGTCTATGTTGACCGCCTTTTTCAGGTACGGAATGAGCCCTTATCAATAAATCAACCTCTGTAAGATGACCACCTGTTTAAGTTGACCACTAAAGTCGTGCACCGCAAGTGGTCAACTTACACAGGTTTCACTGTAACTGCATTTCACGATCTCAGCAACAGAATGCTCCTATGTCAACTTTTTGGAGAGTATTTGTGCATACAGGACCTTATTAACCTCTGAAGTTAGAGGGAAGCTAAGTCTCATTTCAGGGTCCCCCACCTTTTGTTTTCAGTGCATATTTTCTAACAATTCTACGCACACTGAAACAACACTCACTATAATGCTATATGTATTATTTTAAAAAACGACCAAGCAGACTTCCAATTAAAGTTTATCCCCCCCCCCCCAGACATATTGAACTTCTGTACATTACATATTATTGTACTACCATTCGCAGCAGGTAAGGGAGGTTAGTTGTTTCAGATTTATCCCTTCATAAAATTTATCAAGTGTGATAAAAGTATGTTGTAGCACATTGGGACAAGTTCCACAAATGAAAATATCTTGCTATCACATTTTATAACCTGTTTTCTCACTGCTTAAAATTCTCCCAAAATTTTTATTTAGCGAGGTCTAATATTTGAAAACTTTTAAAAATACATTCAAAATCAGAAACTGAAAAATTTTAGTCATTTCTGGGCCCCCTGCTAATTCTGAGGGGAAGCTCAAGCTTCCAGAGCTTTTTTGGGTAATCAGGCCCTGTGTGTATAAAGAAGTTTTGCGCATACTTTTCTCACATTCAGCGAATTTTTAGAGGTAATTACAGCTTTATAGCAAAGTGAAAGCGAAGAGTGATACTTTATAACGCAGTTTAAAACCTTTTACATTTTTATTTTCCTTGAATAAAATAGTTTTTTTATTTTTCATTTCGTTGCTCACGTTATGATTTGTATTGATTAGCATTACTTGAGTTAATTTTAAATACTTTTTGTTTAATGTATCAAGTTTGGTGATGTTACCTCGAGTGGGGAATTTAATTAGATGGCGTGGGGCAAATCGCCTGACTGACAAGGTAATATGCCCCATAGTTGCATTTTTTTTTTTTTGCAATAAAACATTTAGTTCGTAGTTTTTGGTCATGATAGGTTTTACACAGCATCTGGATGTACATTAAGAGAGGCTGGAGGTGGATACAGCTTTTTGAAAATTTATCTTCCATTGGGTTTTACACTAAATTTTGATATTTATTATCGTCATTCACAATTGGGAATCCCCAATTTGGAAAGAATGTCATTACCAAGGTTAAAGATTTTGTTTTTGTTCTCCATTTCGATTCTGTTACAATTTTCGATTGCATGCAACGAAGGATCCAGAACTGCTTCAAGAAGGGGGCGGCTGATTTTTTAACTTACTTTTTACAACATATCTCATTACACACACTTGGAGAGGGGGATACAACAAGGTTTTTATTTAAAACAACTAAAACATAGAGGTTTTGCCAAGGAAGTCCTCAAACCTCTACCGTTCATTTTGCGTTGAAAGAGGTTTTCTAAAATTGCGCTTTAGAACTTCAATTTCGTAATAATTCTGCGGGAATGTTTCAAAACACTAACTAACCAGAACATCATCGAAGGTCGACTAGAATTATGGTATTTGAGACTTCAGTTTCGAGAAATTACTAGAGAATATCTACTGAACCCATTTCTCCCCAAACACTACTTGAGATGTCTGCAGTCGCGTCTTTTTAAGACTTAAATTTTGCGAAATGTCAGATGAAGACCTCCAGACGCCTCCTCCTAACATCGCCGAAGATCGTCTAAAGTTGCGTTTTTAAAACTTCAATTCCAAAAAAATTCTGGGAGAGAGATTTGAGCCCCATGCCTTTCCTTAACGTCATCAAAAAAGGGCCTACACTTTTTGTTTTAAAGCTTCCAATTCGGAAAAACTGCCTTTGCAGGGTCACTCTATAACAAAATGCAAACTGTTTAGTACACGCGATTATTAAAAAATATTTATTCTTTCTTATTAGTATTCGAAACAGGTGATGATCAAGTTGAGCATCCGGTTTTGCATATTCTCCCTCTTTAAAAAATGAGACCGGAGGGGAGATTAAAAAGGGGAATGTATTGTGTTCAGAAACAGGTTGATTTGGCGGTGCAGATTAGGTTGTTTAGCTAGATCCCCTAAGCTTGATAAAACTCGAGGAATACATACTTTATTACTCATATTAGAAGGTATGAAATCGCAGATGCACTGATCGATCAAGTCCCCACCAGATTTCAAGATAGAAGGCGAATTGTGTTTTTAACAACATTATTACCCTTCTCTCGGGTGGAATATGAGATGTTTGAGTCGCGGTGAAAACTCGAGATAAAGAATCGGTTTCGGATGTGTGAAAAGGTGTTTCGTTTGCATGGAGCTGATACAAGTTTCAGCTACGAAAAAGAAGAGTACTTATGCTTGTAACTTTTCCTGCTGATAAGCTTCAAAATCTTTCTGTATAGTCACATATGTTAAAAATTATTTTAGTTCAGTTAACGCATTGTTCAGAACTTTATTTATGTTTCATATTCTAAATTTTTCTAAATTTATTATTAAATAGCAAACATACCCAGCGTTGCCTAGGTCAGTAATAATATTGGGAAACAATTAATACTTTCCTATATTAATTTTTAGCTGTGCCTCGCGGTTTCACCCGCGTTATATATATATATATATATATATATATATATATATATATATATATATATATATATATATATATATATATATATTAGGGTGGTCCTTATTTTCGAAAGTTCATATTTTTTCAAAATTATTTGTAATTTTGTTCAGTTACACCAAAACATTAAAAATACAAAATTTCAGCTCAATCCGATAATATTAACACGTGCCGCATTGGCCTTGAAGTTTCATGCATCTGACTGTCTAACATGCTACGACGAGTCGGCGCCAAGTGCGTTCGAATTCGCTACAAGCGCGACTACAAGTCTCGACAAGTCAATTTTGTTTTTACATATTATTTGTTCAATGCTACATTCGTTTTAGTTTCGTACTTGAAGTGCATAAGAAAAGACGTGCTATATAAGTAATTGATAAAAGTGCTGAAATGTCCACTTTGCGGAACAATATTTATCTAGTTGGAGTGATGAAAAATCAAATCTGCGGTAGTAAATTACCATGTAAACGAGATGTTTTGAGTGTACTTTTTTATAACATGAGAGTGGTAAATTTAAATCTTAATGACAGCAGTGCTTTAGTTATTGATGAAGTGGTCGTTTTTGGAAAAAAGCAAGAATCCCAGTTCAAAACCGTTCAAACTGTATTTCGAAATTAAAATCTTTGTACGATAATGTCAGAAATTTAGAAAAATCTAAAAATAGAGATACTGAACGGCAGAGAGAAAAAGAAAATGATTTTAAAGAAGCTTTAGACAACCTTTTCGATATTGCCACCTTAAATGCGTTAAATGAGATTAAAATCGCCGAAGATAGAGAATTTTTAATTAAGCAAAGGGAGAAAGGTAGAGTAGGTTGTATGTTGGGAGTAGATATCAAATTATTACGTAAGGAAAAGCGGAAAGAAGAACGCACAGCTGCAGAGTTGAAAAGAAAAGAAGATTTGTTGGAAAATTCTAGTTGTTCGATTGGACATTTTGAAATGGAAGATAAAGAACACGAAGATTCACAGAAAAAAGTGATAAATCAAGACAACAGTGAAGATGACATATATTTCATATCGGAATCTCAACAGGGTCCATCTTCAAACAAGAGAGGACGAAAGACGTTAATGACACCTCGCCTGGCCGCTGCCTTGGACAAATGTAAAGTGAGTGACAGGGATGCAATGCATATTATTTCTGCCGTCCTAGAAGCTCTTAATATAGATATCACCGAGTTTGTTCTCAATAGATCGTCTATCAAAAGAAATAGAGAGATTTTGCGGAAAATAAAATATTCATCAATAAAATCGGTAGGAAATGATGCAAATTTTATTGAAGTGCATTGGGATTCCAAATTATTGCCTGATATCACAAAAAATGAGAAAATTGATCGGCTTCCTGTGATCGCGGTTGGTTTAGATTTTGAACAATTATTAGGAGTACCTGGAATTGCATCATCAGGAGGATCGGAAGTTTGCTCTGCTGTGTTCCATATCACTGATGAATGGAATTTAACCGAAAAAATTCAAGCCTTTTGTTTTGATACTACAGCATCAAACACTGGACGTATAAAAGGAGCTGCAGTTCTGCTTCAACAAAGGTTAGGGCGAGATATTTTGTGGCTTCCATGCCGACACCATATATTTGAGGTCGTTTTGGCTGGTGTATTCACGAGGACAAAAGCAATTGTAACATCCGGCCCTGAAATTGCTCAATTCAAAGCACTTAAAGAAAACTGGAAGAATATTGATAAAATGAAATTTTTAGATTATACCAGCGATGAAGCCGTTTATAATGCACTGAAAGATGTAGCGCCCGAAATTATTTATTTTGTGAAACAGAAACTTGCAGAAGAGCAACCACGTGATGACTACAAAGAGTTTTTGCAATTGACGCTCATTTTTTTGGGAGATAAAACAAATGTGAGTTTTAGGGCCCCCGGTGCATATCATTTAGCGAGATGGATGTCTAAAGCGATTTATTGTTTAAAACTTTTTTTATTTCGCGATCAAATGAAAATGAGAAAGGATAATTCCAAACTGAATGCAGAAATTTGCGTTTTCGTTGTATACTGTTATGTAGAGGCCTGGTTTTCAGCAACGAATACTACAGGAGCTCCCCTAAATGATATATATTTTTTGAGAAAATTGGTTAAATTTAAAAATATTAATGAAAACATTGCAACCATTGCAATAACAAAATTTTTAAACCATTTATGGTATCTAAGTGAAGAGTGTGCTGCCATGGCAATATTTGACGATAGAATTGAGAGAGTTGAAAAAATTAGAATGGCTCAAAAAATTATGGAATGTGCAAGTAAAAACATAGAAACTGTGAATGAAAAAGAAGAAGAAAATGAAGAGACAGAAGTCATTGAGAAAAAACTATCGTTGCAAATCCGAGATGTCCAAAATTTTGTTCAAAAAGATCTACCAACTGAATTATTGTCCGCCAATTCACTTCAGTTATTTAAACGATTCGGTATTTGTGTTGAACTTCTTCAGGACGATCCGCTGAATTGGGAAAACAGAGAGGATTATCGCACAGGAAAAAATATCATTTCAACCTTAAAATGTACAAATGATATTGCAGAAAGAGGAGTCAAGTTGATTGAGGATTACAATGAAAAAATGACGAAAAATGAACATCAAAAACAATTTTTGATACAGGTATGTATAAACAAATTTAATTTTTTGTTATTTTTTTCTTGAACACATTATATAGGCTAGGTTTAGAAAACACATTCAATATTATTTTTTTTTATTCAGGTTGTTCAGGAGTACCGGAGAGAGTTCCCAGTCGCCACAAAAGGAGGCTTACTTAAATCCAAAATATGTATCTGAAGTGGATGTATCATTTCAATAAATAAAAAATATAGTATTAGGATAAACTAGATCTTTATTTTACGTTTTCATTTTAATTAGTATGTTTTTATACTAAAATTTAAAAAAAATGCGTAATTTTATGTTTACAGTCGAGCGTACATTGTCGTTCTTATAGGTAATAACTGCCTTACATTGAATCTCACAACTTCAGCGTCGATGCGGCACGTGTTAATATTAACCGATTGAGCTGAAATTTGTTATATTTTCATGTCTTATATAAAGGTACATTCTGGCAAATAATTTCTAAAAAATTCGAAAAAAATTTTTTTTCCTTATAAATAAGGACCACCCTAATATATATATATATATATATATATATATATATATATATACATATATATCAATAAAAAATATTTGAAAACCTTTGATTTATTATTTATTAATTTTTAAATGAGCCGGGTAATAAATGCTGGAAATCTTCCCACTCGCAGCCGGGTTCGAACCAAAGACTTTAGGATTGTTGGCCGAGCTCTTTACCAACATAATGATTATTATTGATTTAATTTTAATTTATTGCTGCTCCACTCCTAGTCATAGCGTGAAGTTATATAGCCTATAGCCTTCCTCAATAAATGAACTATTCAACACAAAAATAATTTTTTAACTCGAACCAGTAGTTCCTGAATTTAGCACGTTCAAAGAAACTCTTCCGTTTTATATTATGAGTATAGATATATTATTAATGTAGATGAGGAGCAGAAAATAATATCATTTATTTAAAAAAAAGTTTTATTTTTAACTAATAATGCAATGGCTCACATTATCAACTAACAATTGGTTTCAGAGCAAAATATCCGAAGATGGCATAGTGGATTCCAGGCAATTTTATTTTCTTGTTGTTTTGTCTCATAGCGATCGGAATATAGAAGAATCGGTTAGTACAAAGTCAGGTAAGAATGGTGAGTGAGACAAGCGACGAAAAGTCATTAATTTTTTTTTACAATGTCTTGAGAAGGTGGTCTTGCACAATCACCCCTTTTCTGATGAGAATGGCTGAAATGTACTTTTCTGACATTGAATCATAAATGGTCGAATACTAGGCCATGGACCTTAGGGTGGCCTCATATGCCAACTTACTTTAGATGAAAAAGTGAATAAAAAATAGTAAAATAAATAAACCAGTATCATTGGAAGATAGATCCTAATTACGAAGAGTGGTGATGATAAAATTAGTTTTTAATCCCTCAGTAAGTCGGTATTTTTTTTATGCCACGAAATTGGTTGTTCAGAACCTAGAAAGTTTAGATAGGATCATTAATTCCTCTTGCTCTTATTTAACCCATCGAACTTCGTCGTAATGAAACACTTGCTAGTAAAAGCATATGGACGCTCGTCGTAGTCGAACAATCGAGGAGGGAAAAAAAATCACAGTACGATTGTCCAGAACTTATTCAGCGGTGCATCCATTAGAAATAGTTTGCTTTTTAATGGAACATTTTCCGCCAGTGTTTTGATGAAGGGGACAGTTGCCGACGGGCTCGAACTCCCCACTGTGAAGTGGAATAAAAGAGGACGCAAAGAATGACTGCACCAGACAATTTTCGCTTAAGCTATTTACCGGCAATCTGCCGCTACTCCGACAAAAACGAAAACCAGAACTCTCGGGGACAGCCCTAGACCCCCTCATCCAGAGCACACAAAAGGTGACGAACAAGTGCTCTGCCCCCTCCATCCCCATTGTCCGCTCTGTCAAAAGAGTTGTCCTAATCCGGGAGTGTTTGGTTTGGCGCACAAAAGTCCGGGTCGCTAACAGGCGACGCGTGTCCCGAGAACACGTGTCGCGTGTTCGACATCACTCGACACCTGCTCGCACGCCCCCTCGATCCGGCGGGCGCGTGTCGTTTGACATGAGCCCCCGGCCTCGGCTTGGGTTTCGGGCCCTCCGAAGAGGATTATGAGCCTCTAATGTAGTTTTTGCAGCTCCTCTCTTTCAAAAGAGGACACCTAATGAATAAACTATTATTGCAGCTTTTGAAGAGGCTGTTGTCGGCGTAGGTGTTGGCACACTTTGCGGGCGCGCTGAAAGAAAAGCCATGAGTTTTGCTCCGGAGTTATCCTTTAAACACCGTAATTTTAGATGCTCGTGCTTTTTACCAAACCCGAGTCGCTTTCATGAATGCTAATCTTTACTCAAATTATAATTTATGCACTGAATATTTAATTTCTCCTCCTTAAAAATTCAATAAGGTTTTTATAAACAGCTTCAAGCATTCCACTGAAATTTTAAGGTATTACTCTGTATGCAATTTTATGGGAATAAAATTACTTTCTTATGTAGAAAACGTCACATACAAATTGCAATTTAAGGCATCAATGCCCCATCATTTTCCACTATTTTGTAGAGCAATCGTCAAAATGTCCGTTGTCATGGGCTGAGGATACCCAAAGAGTACATTTTAGAAGTCATTGCATACCTTATGGAAGTACGTACCGAATGGCAAACTACGTTAATTAACTCTACATAACTACAAATCACAATGCACTTTAGGTGCCGTTGTTCAATAATATTTTTATTTGCAAAAGAAATTTAACATTTACTCAGTTAAAGTTCATAGAGCATTTTAATGAATTTTATTTGAATTATTTCATTAATTATCTCAGTCGTTATATACTCATTCCATTTGCAAGGGAATGTCCTTTTTACTCATATATCGATGTAGTGATACATATATTCAAATATAAAGGACCATGATCTAGCATACTATGAAGTATCAACTTAATTTTAAAAAAATGTTGTACTTGAAAAATAATGATTTCTATTTGTTGCGATGACTGTACGGTCAATCTAAAAAATGTTTGAGAGTATACGGCGTATTATACCCTATGGGAACACCCAGTGGCACACACAGGAATTTTACATGGGGAGGGTCCAAGGTCGAAAGTCCCATTCCTATTGACTTGATTTTATCGATTCACGAGAACGAAGAACAGTAAAAAATACTCTAATGAATAAATAATTCGCTTCATTTAATGAAATATACTTAAATAAATAAACAGAAAGCAAAATAATTTACGCTTTTACTTTTATCATAATTTAAAAAATGATTTCAAGTTCATAGAATCTCATTTTAGTCTGTAATTTCAAAACTAAAAGCATGGTTATTACAGTGCATTCATTTACTCGTATGATCACCATTCTGCTTCTTACAGGCAATTAATTCGTTATAGGAAAAGTGCACAATACAATTTTTAAAAATCTTTTAACATGAGGGTTTTATTTTTTCACTAATTAGAACTGAATTTATTGATAATTTTGTTTGAAATTATTCTACGTACAAAATACATAGAATAGTAATCAATCGGGGGGGGGGGAGCAAGATCTATGGGAGGGGTCCGG
Organism: Uloborus diversus; assembly: GCF_026930045.1. Lineage (NCBI taxonomy): Eukaryota > Metazoa > Arthropoda > Arachnida > Araneae > Uloboridae > Uloborus > Uloborus diversus. The sequence goes on along the minus strand of NC_072732.1, from coordinate 23,180,809 downwards.
ACCCCCTGGACCCTTCCCTTGTGTGCGCCACTGGGAACACCACTGGATGATTTACCATGCCAGAATTAAACCATTTGATTAAATGATTACGAACTGACGAATCATCATTTTGTAAACACAATAAAAACTATTTAGAAAGTTGATACTTCATAGTAGGTAGGATACAAAATGGTCCCTTATATATTCGAATATATATCGCACTTAAAAGTCAAAGTTGAAAACTCAGGGAGTGAGCAGCAAATATATGCGCAAAAAGATCTCATTTGAAAAATGTCACTTTTATTGTACCAAATGTAGAAAATTTTTGCCATTTCGTTGTAGCTGTAAATATATGCGTAAAAAGATCTCATTTGAGAAACGTTATTTTTATTGTACCACATGTAGAAACCTTTTGTCATTCCATTGTAACACAAAAACTTCAATGACTACTTCAATCTAATGCGTGAAAAGTTATGCTTATGTTTCTTTTTGATACTTCTGTACCTTAAAAGCACTCATCAATTAAAAAATTGGATTTATACATAATTCACAGAAATTTCATTTTGTACTAAGAAGTTCAAAAGCTTCGCTGACAAAAAATTCATTCTATCATACAGCAAAAATTAATTTTTCCGTTTTATTTTTCATATTTTTAAAAGTCAACGATGAAATGCAAAGAAAAAAAGTCAGTTTTGATGAAAAAAGTTAAATTTAAACTTTTATATTTCCGCAAAAATGTCAATTACTACTCCAGAGCTCGAATATGTTTTCTTGTGGTTAGTTACAAATCTACCGAAAAATTTAAAACATTGAGTTTCCCGTGTCCTTTTGGAGTAAAACATAGACGGTTTGTTATGTGCAATTTTTTTTTCATTTAAGTAATTCATCATTCTAACTATCATACTGAATATCATAAATGTCTACTGAAAAACAATTCTTATTTTTATTGTTCTGAGTGAATTTGAATAGATATGAATTTTTTTTTTAATCTAAAGCTCGAAAGAGGCTTGAATGACAATAGCTAAAGAACTATGGTTTTCACCTCCACCTAATTCAAAAGCAATTTATTTAACTAACCTTATCACTACAGCATCTTATTGGAATGATCAGTATACAAAAATATTCTTGAAAATATTATCGCAAAATAGAAAGAAAAATTGAGAAAGAACATTTAGAATTTGAACTAGAAAAAAAATAAAATCTGAGAATTTTAATCGCCCAAATAGTGCGCCAACTTCTGAAAATTTTGCCAAAAATTTATTTGGGATTATTCTTTTAGAGGTATAAAGATTACAGAATTCTATAAGTTAAAAGAACTAATGATAAATCAATTAAAAATCAAATTACCATCATATATTCGTGAGCATTGTATTGATGATTTACAAAGCATGCCAGAGTTAAACCATTTGATTAAATGATTACGAACTGATGAATATCGAATTCAACATCGTGAAAATGTCTGGTTGAGAACAACTTATTACGTGAGTTACATTACGTCAGAATACCCACAAGAATTCGTTTCGAAAGAATAAAAAACAAATAAAATTATACACACAAACAAAAATAACTGTCATTCACTAAGCTTAAAAGCAACTTATACGTTATGACAGACGTTTGTTTTATCTTTTTCAGCTGCCATTTGATTGGCTGCAGCCATGGACTAATAATAAGAATAGACCGAGCTATGGAAACCCTTTTGCTGCTCATAAACCAAACCATGTGACTGGTGGATATCCTAGCAACAGCGGGCGTTGATCGTAGCAGACGACCCGCGAGAAATAAAATAAATAGAATTGATGGAACACGGAAGAATCATCTTTTATGGAGTCCGATTTGTAAATTTGTTATTCTAAGTTGTAAATATTTGGTTAATATAGTGAGTTTTTCGTTTAGATAGTATTGTGCATTTTCTTTAGTCAATTTCAATAACTCTCTAAGCAATTATAGACGCAAGCGGCCAAAAAGAATCGGCAAACGGTAAGATTATTACCTTCAATTTCAATTTAAGATACCGATTAGTACATTTTTGCGTTAGCGCAAAACGTTTACGCCATTACGTTCACGCCAACGCAGACGTAGCAGTTCCAAATGAAATAAAAGTTACTGATAACTGTGATAAAAAACTAATTACTAATGTCTAACTAAATGCATAAAAATAAATAATGTATAACTAAAAGAAAAACAGTTCAATCTCTGCATCTGGGAAAAAATATAATGAAAACATATTACGTCTTAAAATACATGTCGAGTTCCAAACTATAGATAATGTTGCCATCTAACAACCATGCTGCCAAGGTTTTCGCCAAGCCTTCCACCAGTCACGTGATGTATCCATGAACCAATTTTGTCATCAGCAAGTCTGGGAAAGCTCGGTGGCTGCAACGCTTCCTATAGTTTATTGCAGTTATGAATTCCGTCACACATGGAATTGCTCATTTATCAATTTATTTTTGTCTGCAGCGTTTTATATTTATGAGCATGATTCAATTTAACTATCTTTTGCACTATGTATTATTTTTTGTAATGGCAACGATAAAAGAAATTTCATGGAATAGTTTAAATATTTCAATGGAATGTGAATGTTGTTCTTCTCGCCCGTTGTTTGCTGAAGATATTATTCCTTTCTTTACGTAAATGTGCAATTAAAAGTTAGTTTTTAATATAAAAATTGAAGAATTTGACTAGATTTACTTCAGAACATGGAATCATTAATTTTTAAATTCCAAAGAAGCGGCATAGAGGAAACACATACGGAGCCATTAATTAATAAAAAGTAACGCAGATTACGAGACTTTGCTTACGGTATGTTATTTTAATTATTTTGTGATTGATTTTCAATAAATAATAGTATGTTCATTATCATTTGTGATGCACTTCCGTATTACTTTCTAAGTAAGATTGAGACAATAATATTTGACAAGCAGTTTGTTGTCATTGAGTTCCATACTGTAAGAAGGAAGTTTTGTTTCGGAACTTTCCTTCATTTACAGTACTTATTAAAAAATGAAAACTCATGAAAACTTCTGAAATATAATTCCAATATTTTCTATATGAAATCTTGAAGTTATATGAGTTCGTACATCTGAATTATTCTAATAAAGTTTAGCTCTATTCCTAAAAAATGTTTTTCAGTTACTCACGGCTCTAACAATAATCTTTTTTTTTTTTGAGCAATCACGATTGCTTATTGCTTTTATTTGACTGTTTTGATGTGCTATCATTTTATTTTCCCACCAGCACCCTCTGCAGCATCACCGTCGACCGACTCCTCACGATGCTGCTCCTATAGCGAAAGCCGTCTCCAGGTTGCATCCATATCCTACACACACACGCATACACACACAACTACACACACACACATAAAAACACATACACACATACACAAACACATACACACACATACACACACATACACAAACACACATACACACAACTACTCACACACTCATGCTTGCACACAGACACAAACACACATGCTTACACATATATACACATACCCCCTTCACACAAACACACATACCCCCGCACACAAACACACACGCCTACATACACACACACACTCGTGATTGCAATAAACATAATTCGTATTCAAGATGACAAAATTCAAATTAATTTTTTTTTTCTTTTATTCTAAGCTGCGCGCCTTTGTCTAAAGTTGGAGCACACCTCATGTACCTACTTGTCAACATTGTGAAGGCCACGAAGAGTCAAATCACACCATACGTACGCAGCCGAGTTAGGTTTGCTCCAACTATAATGTTACTTTGATTGGAACACTACCACCAAAAATACTTTCATGTATTTTTTTTAATGGAACGTGTAGGCGCAATTTACCATTGTATTTCCCATTTTTGTTTTCAGCGTCAATGTTTTCATTTTCTTTTCGAATAAATTCCTATTTTCTTGTCTTTAACATCAATTTCGGATAACAATAAAAGTTTATTTTTCGCTGATCTCTGCAAAGTGATTTCTATCCTAGAACTCGAGTCAAAATAAAGATTTGAGGTAATGAATTACTTAGTTATAATTGACGAACACGTTTAACTGACTTGATTTCTACGACTTTTTGTAGAACTACGATTAATGGAGGTTGAAGGTTTTTTGAGCAATCACGATTGCTTTTTCTTTCACTTGACTGTTTTGATGTGCTATCATTTTATTTTCCCGCCAGCACCCTCTGCAGCATCACCGTTGCCCGGCTCCTCACGATGCTGCTCCTATAGCGAAAGCCATCTCCAGGTTGCGTCCTACACTTACACGCATACATACACGCACGTACAAACAAACACATACACACACATACATACACCTACACAGATACACACACACGCATACATACAGACACCTACACATACACACACACCTACACACAACTACCCACACACTCATGCCTGCACACAGACACAAACACATATGCTTACACACACGTACACATTCCCCACCCCTGCCACAAACACTCATACACACAACTACCCACACACTCATACCTGTACACAGACACAACTACCCACACACTCATACCTGTACACAGACACAAACACACACGCCTACATACACACACACTTGTGATTGCGAAAAACATAATTTGAATTCCAGATGTCAAAATTCAAATTAATTTTTTTTAATTGTTTTTTTCCGTTACATTTCGCTTGCGATTTTAAGTAGTGTTTGTACACTGTAAAAAAATTCCGAAACTTTACTGAGTTATTAAAGTGTAACATGTCAGGATTTCAATGGTTTTTATCCACTTCTTACAAAAATCAAGTATCATCGTCAAAACGTTTCCTAAGTTGCTACACGAATGCAGACTTCTCTCTGTTGAAAAAAAAAAGTTTTAGCTCCCAATTTAAAGATTAACTGTGAGTATTTATACAGTGTATCGACTCCAGTTCGATTGCGGCCCGTCCAGACTAATTAAGCTCCAAAAGGGAGCGAATAAGTCTTTGGACTACGTAGCTTTGCAAGAATTGCAAGCGAGATGTTTAATACTTGCAATTCTGGCTTAGCCTTGGCCATGTTTGCGATACTGCTTTTGGAACTGTCTTGATCAATAAGGTAGGTGCCAACCTGTTATATTATCCCTACCTAAGATAACTCTGAAGTTTCAGAGAAACGACTGGCTTTAAACGGGAAGATTTCGGAACTTTTCGGGATAATTTCAGGAAGGTTACTGAGTTTTAGCGGAAAACGTTCCTGGTTTTTGCGAGATATGTTACTGGCAGAAATTGGGCTCATCAGCGGCCTATTATCTTCCAGGAAAGTTTCTGAATCGTTTTTACAGTGTATTTACTCAGGCTTAGGTTTTGTTTCACGCTTTTGTACAATCTTCATTTAAATAATAGCCGATGATCGAGTAACCCGCGTAATTTAACAATAAAACTCGTGCATGATAATTTGATAATGTGTTTTGGTAATGTTTAACATGCAGAGAAAGGCTTTATTGTGACAAGGCTTAACTGGATCCGGTAACTGTTTTACTGGTAAGACTGTGTCCTTGCAGGGGAATGAAGAAACGAAAAACGGTTGAAAATTAATGCTTTCTACTGGAGTTTAGGGTTAATCCACTGGATGGGTTACCATTTCAACTATCAAAATATCATCAAACAGACAATGGCCTGTGCGCCCTAATCTAGAATATTATAGTTTTTTAGGATTCTTATTATAAGACTGAAGTGTTAAAATCCTTGATGATATTCAACCTAAATTTATTTATTATTTTCATTAGCTGCGTTGCCCGGCTTTGCCCGGTCTACCTTGAAAATAAAAATAGTGTCAAGTGACGTACATTCTATAATGAGGCTTAAATGAAAGAAAATAAAATCATGCAAAATTTCCCTCCCAAACAATGACAACAGATATTAAAATAATTTTCAGAAATTAAATCCAGAAAGATGGATTTAAAAAGCGTATCCATGGAAACACAAAATAAAATACGTTGAAGAATTAAAGTGAGAAAGAAAATGGTTAACATTTTGAATGGAAATGAGGTTTTTTGAATTTTATTTAATTCGATTGTAACTTTTTTTTTCTAATGGAGATAGAGGGTTAAATTTTCGACCATAGGTCGAGTTAGATCTGGAGTAAAAAAAAAAAAACTCTTTCCAATGCTGTCAAAAAGAAAACTGTGGGACAATTCCTTCACTTTTTATTGATGGATTTAATGATGAAAGTAGTCCCTAAATTTCAGCTAAGCCTAAAAAAATTCGAGCTAAAAACGTAAAAAACTCCCGCCGCAATTAAGTTAGAGCGTTGGAACAAATTGCGTAGAACGCGGAAAATTCCTACCTTTTCAACGATATGTAATATTACTATGTGCGAGCAATTTTTCACCCTCATATTCGGGAATTTATGTGAAAATTGGGCCTTAATTGGAATAAAAACAGGACTATTCATCGAATTGTTTTCGAACTGGTCTGCAAACCTTTTCAGGACTTAAAGGAACAAACTGTGAAAAATTCAGCAAAATCGGCCGGGTAGTTCTCGATTTTTGCGAGTTCAAACACACAGACGCTTTTTGGGGACTTCATTTTATACTAAGTGGAGATTACAGACCTAATAGGACTTTCTAAAAGTGCCGTACTCATCTTTAGGCAATATTCTACAATGATCTTAGTCTTGTGAGACCTGTCGTGAATTTTTGTGTGCGTCTCCGTGTGTGGGTCGTCTTTTACAAAGCAATTAATAGCTTTATCGATTGCGATGAAATTATGAATTGAAGTATATTGTGGCAACAGGGGACAAATAAACGATTTTTCTTTTATATATAATGTATTTATTTCAATGAGCATGTTATTTTTAATTCTTTTTGAAAGCGATAAATGTTTTTTTTAATGCAAAATAATACACTAGCTACTTTGTGTAAAAGATGTTGCTATTTTATTTGATCGTTTATTTATTTTTTACCCATGTGTTTCTTCAGATGAGCGAGGCGTATTTTATTTCTAGAAATCTGTTTAAAATGTAATTAAGTTATGTTTGAATGAATTTGCAACTTTAGCTAATTTTGAGAATGCTGATCACATAGAAGGCCGATATTGATATACGGGAAAGAAGGCTCGTTTTTTTCTGGACGGAACTTCTTGTTAATAAGAATATTTATGAATTTAAAGCAAGGTGCCTTAACTTTTGAAGAGCTTAAATTGTTCAATTGCCTGACATATATTTCTGTTTTTACTTAATTGTTTTGCCACTGTAATTGGATTTTTTGTTGTGTGCAATATTTTTAAAGTAAATGAATAAATATCCCGTATTTTAAATAAGATCTTTTGCTTCAGTAATAATTGATAATATCAGTAAAAGATGAGAATCACGTTTGGCAAAAAGTATGTTCTGTTTATCAAGAATAGGGCAGATAAATAAATAGCATATCGCTTCAAAACTTGGAGAAGGTCATATTGGGCACACTGAACTGTTGTGGATTAAACGTTTCAGAAACGTTTCTGGAAAATAATAGGCAATTGATGTGCCCAATTTCTTCCAGTAACATATCTTGGAAAAACCAGGAACGTTTTCCGCTAAAAGTCAGTAACCTTTCTGAAATGAACCTTAAAACTTTCTGAAGAAGTGCGAAACCTCCCCCGTTATAGCCAGTCATGTCTCTAAACCCTTCAAGAAAAATTAAGTAGGTTTAGCGTTATTGATTAGAACCTTCCTGATTTACCAAGAAGGCTCCATAAAAATCAGAGCGACCACGGCCAAAACTATGCAAGAAGGAACCAAACATATCTCTTGCAAGACTAGCTATCCACTGACTTTTATCGCGCTCAATGGGATCTTAGTCAATCTGGACAGGCCGTAAGCAACCTTAAGGCGATGCACTTAATAAACACGTTCATTCAATCTTTAAACTGGTTGCTAAAAATATTTTCCCCAACAGTGAAAAGTCTGCACGCGTGCAACTTGTAGCGATTCAGGAAACTTTTTTGTGAAGATATTTGTTTTTACGGGGAAATAGGTGAAAACGTGTGAAATCCCGAGACGTTCCACGGAAATAACCAGTAACGCTTCGGAATTTTTTTACAGTGTACATCAACGTTATCTTAAGCAAACAAATGTCTACCTTCATACGGTTTTGTAGTACATTTTTCACTTTTGCTCCGTCGATTCACTTCAGGCATCAAGATCCCTTTCAGTTCATACGCTTTCCCTCAAACGAAATGCTGAAGCAGTGAAAGCTCATTTACAGAATAGGCAATGACGCTGAGTTGAGATTCTCAACAGCTGGTCGAACAAATCGGCACTCATTCATGGCAAATTTTGATAGGTTTTTAGAGATTTTAACTAGTGTTTTCTAAAAAATGCTCTTTACTCATAAATAAATAAATCATAAAAGAAAAATAATTGTACATAATAATTAAAATAATGAAGAATAAAAATATATAAATAAATAAGAGAAACTAGTACATAAAAATTAAGCATTGTATGCGATATTTACTTCGTAAAGTTTATGACTACTTTTCATAATTTTCTGTGATTTTTTTCTCAAAGGTTCGCTTACTTTTGCATACGAATTACAATAATTACTTAGCTTCACATTAAAAATTATTCTAAGTGATTCAGAATAAATTTTTACACCTGACTTATTTACTTTACCGAATTAAATTTTTGTCTTAAAAAAAGGCATGATAATCTTGACGCACATCCTAACCGTCCTGACATCACCAGAGAGGTGGTTACACCTATCTGACTCACCTACACTGTAAAAACGATTCAGAAACGTTCCTGGAAAATAATATGCAGCTGATGTGCCCAATTTCTTCCAGTAACATATCTTGGAAAAATCAGGAACGCTTTCCATTTTGAAACTTTATGAAGACATGCGAAATCTGCCCTGTTAAAGCCAATCATGTCTCTAGAACCTTCTAGAAAAATTAAGCAAGTTTAGTGTAATTGATTAGAACCTTCCTAATTTACCAAGAAGGCTCCATAAAAATCAGAGCGACCATGGCCAAAGCTATGCAAGAAGGAATCAAGCATATCTCTTGCTGCAATTCCTGCCTTGCAAAGCTGCAGCTATCCATTGACATTTTCGCTCTCATTGGAAGCTTAGTCAATCTGGACAGGCCATAAGCAACCTCAGGCCGATACACTTAATAAACACGCTCATTCAATCTTTAAACTGGTTGCTAAAAATATTTTCGTTTATTATTAACGTTTCGGAATTTTTTTACAGTGTATGTGACTATGAACGATGAACATAAAACACCTGAAAGCTTGCTCTGCTCTGGACCAAAGTAGAAAGTTCCCGGAAAACAGGAAGAATCAACTTCGTTAAAACGGTTTTCTACATGCTTGTAATTAGTTTATCATACGTGTGTTAAACTTACATGTAAGTACAAATTCAAACAGCGAGGTGCATGAATTGCACCATGAGGGAATGTATGGGCTGAAGAAATCATAGAAAAGTTATGTCGTAGGTTCTGACACTTATGTCAACATCGTTTGCTGAGAGAAAATCTTTTTGGGTCAAAATTGCTCCAAATGACTAAGCCTTGCTAAGCACGAAAGTCGTATCTGCACTTTTTAACAAAATGTAATTATTGTCTCGAGGTGGTTCTTTGTAACATATCGTACCTGCGTACAATGTTTTATGGTTATTTGTGAATGGGAAATATTTTTTTTTTTTTAAACTCTGAAAAGGGTAATATTAATCAAATATATGATAGTGTAAAACTTTGAAGAACAGTCTCTCATTTTGTGCTCAACTGCAGATATGACTTTTGTATTTAGCATGGCAATGCACTATACTTTCCTATTAATATATATATATATATATATATATATATATATATATATATATATATATATATATATATATATATATATATGTTTCTTGCTGTTCTTAAAACTAAGCATTATGTATCAATGTCTTATCGAATATAATTAAACTAAACTTTGCTTGCTGCAATACAAAATCTACTGGAACTAGTCTGAACAGGCGAAATTTTAAGGGTCTAATTCAACTCGATTTTGTTCGATTCAAACGAATTCTATCTAGCAATGACGTAGCGAGAAAATTCCTTTTAAATGGTGCAAAGGAAATTTTTGGCTTCCTTATTGGCAAATACGTACGAATGCGATCATATTCGATTCGGTCGAATTCTGTTACATTCGAATTAGCCCCTTAACCCTATGATTAAGTTTTACGTCGCTCATAAGCTGTCTTAATATCCACTGGCTTGCTTAAATTCAAAAAGAGAAACAAATTTACCTTGACCTTGAAAACACAACTAAAGCCTTAAAAACCAGCGTTCTCTTAATAAAAAATTAAGTTGATGCAGAAATGCGGACTTAATATATTATTTTACTTACTAATATTCGTTTGCATTGTAGTACCGGGGTAAATATTTGGGCAGTTAATTAAATGATTGACCAACTGATTATTTAAAATGCATTGAAACTGTTATTACGTTTACCAAGTGTCAATATAGTGAAACTCTGTAATAACGTCCACCTAGCTTCAAAAATATTTATGACGCTTTAGCTAAGCAACTTGGTAGACGACTATCGTTAGTGTTCATTGGTGAAGAAGGAACTGAAATTTTTTCACGTTATAGCGAAGTTGTTATTATCATCGTCATTATTGAAAATCAGATACAGATTTTGCACTTGATTTGATAACATTGCACTTTAAATGGTAATAAAAAAAGCGTAATAAGAGTAAATTTTGGTATTCTTGGTGGCTGCAAAGTCTTCCTAATAATTAAATTGCCTGTGCCAATATGATGAGTCTATGACGTGAGGTCGCATTTTTAAAAGTGGCATTCGACTGTCATGATGTTACTATCATGCAAGTGTCTTGATATGCTTCATTACTAAATTAAAAAAAAAAAACTATATCCATGATTTTTGGCATAAAAAATACGAATTAAATGACATCATGTCTAAGACAATTCTAGTGCTAAGAAGCAAAAAATGTTTCTTCATAAAGTGAGACATATTTCTAGGCGAAGCAATGTTTTTGTGTTATATCTATTCATGCAGAAGAATAATGTTAACCTTTCCGGAGACAGGTGTACTTTTAACGCCGAAGATAGCCTGGATTAGAAAAGTGCAATGCCGCTCCTTAACCACATCCAATGAAATCGTTTTTCCTATTAGAGAATCACTTTATAAACAAATTTGCTCAATCGAGTTTCGTCAAAATATGCCAAAACATATCACAAGCTTTAGCAATAATTTACTCTAGAAAACAACAAAAAGACGTTTTACATAATGAAGCTCTCGGGCAATAAAAATAGTCTTGTAAGAATCTAATCGAATCAATGGCAGCTAGAAACCAACTGATCACTGGAGGCACAGATTCGATTAAAGGACTCTTTCCATGCCCTTAAAAATAATCGCAAATCTGATTCATTTGGATCGCTTCCATGGCAACGCCCTTAACCTTTTTAGAGCTCCCCCTGCCGGCCTGAAAGGGAATTGAAGTTTTTCATTGACTTTCAAACACGAAAAGAAATTGTTTCTCTCTTCCACGTTCTAATTTGATCTCTGCCGGTGTGAGCGGATCTAATTCTCCAGTAAAAGTTATTTGGATTGAAATCAAATGGAAAAGTAATTCAAGCGATAGTCGCAAGTAATTTTATTTTATACGAAACCTCAGTTATATATATACGATTGGGGGCTGTAAATTTACGGGTAAAATCCCTTTTTTCCTCTCTCTTCTGTTCTTGAAAGTGGGGGTGGTGCCCGGGGTCGGCGCTAAACGAATCAGTTGGTCGTTTAATTCCGTTCGGCTGAGTTACCTGATCAACGTTGCAAGGAATTGAGTTAAATTTAATACGAGATAAGTAATTGCTGAGCTAATTCTTTTGTTTGTAAAAACTTAATCCAGGAGTAGAAAAGGTGAGAATCGAAGACAAAGTGTGAGGAATTTTTTAAGCAAAATGAAACAAAAATACTATACGCTTCTTTTTTTAGATCTGTGTCGGGGATAGTACAAAGAATAGTAATGCCGGTATTTTACTATAGCTGAATATAGTCGAAAAGTTTTTATTAAATTATAAAATCTGGAATAAATTATAAATGAATCTATATGAATATTTACATTACATGGGGAAGAATTAATTTAGACCAATATGGTTTAAAATTTCGATAGCTGGATTGCGATTCTTTCAAATATCAATGAAAAGTTTTCAGTCCTTCAAAAACATAGCATTCTCTATTCACATAAACTATAGGAGGAGCTATAGTCTCTAGCTAATGGGTGCTGAAAGAGATAAAACAAACAAGTCCAATCACTTAAAACCTGCTATTAAACTTAAATGACAGTTATTTTTCTTCATACTTATAAAGTTTCTTATTAGTACTATTTTGAAATGTATTTTCAAAGCCTTGTGGATTTAAAACCCCTATTGCTAATTTTACCTTTGGAATGTTTTGCCTCTTTCACTAATTTCTTAAATCACCGCAAGGTGGCACATTCAAGCTCTTTAATTGCAAATATCTGTATTGGAAGCAAGCTTAACCCGTCTTGTTGCTCCAGCTGACAGCAGAACTCTCTGCACTGCTGTTGAGCATGGTGTAGTAACATACCTTGAACATGCTATTGAGGCACATTTAATGTAGGGGAATGTGGGATAAAGTGAAATAGTTAAGATGACTAAATTTATTCAAAATCAACAAATTGGATTTTTTTTTTTTTGAGCAATCACGATTGCTTATTGTTCTCATTTGACTGTTTTTGGCGTTACGCTGATTTTTCCCACCGCCACCCTCCGCACCATCACCGTGGACCGGCTGGCTCCTCACGATGCTGCTCCTATAGCGAAAGCAATCTCCAGGTTGCATCCATGTCCTACACACACGCGCATACATACACAACTACACACACACACGCGCACATACACTCACACACACACACAAACACATACACACACAAACACATACACACACAAACACATACACACACAAACACATACACACACATACACACATACAAACACTTACACACACGCATACATACAGACACCCACACATACACACACACATACACAACTACCCACACATTCATGCATGCACACAGACACAAACACATATGCCTACACACATACACATACCCCCCACACACATTCATACACACACATACACATAACCCGTACACACAAACACACACGCCTACATACACACACTCGTGATTGCGAAAAACATAATTTGAGTTCAAGATGTCAAAATTCAAATTATTATTATTTTTTTTTAAATTACAGTTGGGTAGACCGGTGCACGTTTACGCAGTGCCCTTTTTCCAAAACGAGTTATAACTGGAGAGCCAACAGTCATACCAGATTGATGCTGCTCCCTAGCAAATATTCTCACAAGTTTTTTAACATCAGTCGAGCTTCGTTTTAGCATGCGGATAGGAAAATCTGTTGTCTACCAAGTTGAGTAAATTTTCTGTTGAACGTTTTGAAGCTTATTGTGAATAAATAACACTTAGTTAAAAAAAAACAATCATATAAAAATTTGCAGAATTTTATCCTTTTTTGAGAGTTGTATTTGTATGAACAGAAAAGTTATTAAATTTTGTTGCACGTTAAAAATAAATCCACGCTTGGCGACGGGGCGCGTTTACACATTTTCATCGGGGCACATTTACGCACTCTCTTGATGCGTCTTACTACTCTGCCTCACTTCTAAACGGGCCCCGGACGCTTTTTTCACGCTGTTACTGTCTCAAACCCTCATTTAGTTTTGAAAATCACCATTCATTTTCAATTAAGTAACAAATTCGTATCTTATAGCGTACAATCAAATAGCGTTGTCTTCATGCCTGTTCAACTTTAACTTTATACACTGTTCAGCTTGTAATACATTTTCTTTATTTGAAAGATGGTAAGACATAACGTTCAAAACACTAACAGAACCACGTTAAATGTCAAAATAATGAAAACGCTTATCGATAATCCACATCGTCACATACGGACTACTCCAACTGAGACCATTTGAAAAACAAGGGCCAAAGCATAGGAACCAGGAAAGGGAAAAAAAAAGAGGATGCTCACAATCCTAACGGATACTCCGATTAAAGAAGCCCTCAGACAAGAGCAGTTAGAAGCTACAAAGAAAAAAAAATGGGCAGATCAAAACAAAAAGGAGAAATAACTTTAAAATTTACAAGTTCATATTGAAGCAGAAGTAGAAGATATCAAAGAAAAAAGTATGAAAGCGATACCTGCGACAGGGAAAAGTTGGTACACTCTGTGAAAAGGAAATTAATGAACGATTCTGTTTATGAAGTAGAGAATTGTGCTTGCATCTATTGTTTGGAAGCACACAACCAATCGAAAAAAGTACAAGACAGGGTTCAACGTGTTAGATGTCAAAACGTAGGCCCATGACAAGTATGCGAAAAGAAATACTTTATTTTTGTTACTAAAATCTGACAGTGATGAAAAAGATGATTAAATAGTTTCTGTTTTTAATTAGCAACAAGTCCTATGATTTTAGTTTAGCCTATAAAATGATCTTTAATTAATTACTTGTGATTTTCTTATTTTTAAAGTGTTTTAAGATAAATAAAATATTTAAATTAGGTTAATTATCTATTTCACTTACTATTTGGTATTTTAATATGCGTGAACGTGTCCCACTCGATGCGTAAACTTGCCCCGTGTTCGGGGCAAGTTTACCCCGAACCGACTTGGACTCAAAAAAAAAAAAACATTTTTTTACGGTTAAAAACACAAGCTGATCTACAACTGTATATACAAATTTTGACTTCATTGACTGCTTCATAAAACCACATTGCCAGGAGGTCTCAAACCCGGACTGTAGGAAGGCTAGGATGCCACGGGAGAATTTGGTAGTGTTTGGTCCAAATAGGCATTGAAAATTGAATGCACATGATATATTTGTTCTACAATGAACACCATCTACTGTGAGGGGGGGGGGGCTATTCACGTAAAATAATCAATTTTTCTGTCATGGGCGCTTTTTGCTTGAGTTGATGAGGTTTATAGTAAGTACGAGAAAAAAAAAGAAAAATTTTCAGTGCAAACTTAAGGTCAAACACACCTTTTTTTTCTTTGAAAGGTCATTATATCTTTTTTGCTATTCGGAAATAAAAAGTTTCGACCTTAACTTTTATTTTTCAAAGTAAGAGGACAACTTAAAACATTTATGCAGCTCTTTGGAGAACATATTTTGTATTTTAAGACGAGTGTTAATTTGTAGTTGAGTTGATCAGACTTCCTTCGATTAAAAGTAGAATGAACTATTAATATTAAAGAAGTAGACAGAAAGGATTTAAAACTCGTGACTTCTCATTCAACCACGGTGCGAATAAAACATGCACCTCATTTTCAGTAAACAACTCAGAACATACATCTGCATGAATTTTCAAATAGTGTAGGAGGATGCCACAGAAACTTTACGAGTGAGACTCATGCAACTTGTTTTTTTAGCAGTTCCTTTTTGCAATGTCTTTATTGGGTAATCAAGGATTGCTTAGTGTAGAGTTACTTAAATTGTGTTCCGCGAAGCCTCAGGATTCCACGCACATCTCCTGGGAATACCATGAAACTGGTATGTTTTCTTCTCACACGTTTCAAATTTGCTACTTAAAAAAATAATGGTTTTACAAAATTAAAAATGAATTTCCTTTTAGTTTCCTATATTAATCTGAGTATTATAGCAGGATTAGCTATTATAGGAATTATTTTATTTATCACCTAAAATAATGCAAATTCTAGGCTATCAAAAAACACCTAGAAATGTGCCTTTAAGATTTCAACTTCGAAAATTTTCCGTGATCAATCCCAAAACACATCCACACAACACAAACTATTGGTATAGTCACTATACAGGGTGTTTCGTTTTAACCTGCAAGACCTTTATTTTCGCAACCGTTAGTCCTAGATGTATACTTCCAATTGCAAAAATGTTCAAAATCAGACGCAGAGTTAAGATAGTGAAAGTTTGAAGCAAGAATAAAAATTAACTTTTTATACGCGCCCTAGGTTCCTTAACTAATGTATAGAGAAATAAGCTCCATTGAAAACTATTACTGAAACAAAAAACTTGACATTTGTGCGACCAAAACTCAAGGAAATATTCCAGTTCAAAGTTTTAAGGGACCATACAGAAGATGTGATTGGAACTTATCTTCCTTTCAGAAGAATGACAGGTCGTCTAAGTAAGAAAAACAAAGTATTTATATTTTTTATTGCTATTAAAAAATAAATGCAAATGTTATGCCATGATACGAAAAACAAACTAGAAAACCTCGAACAATTTGAAATAAAACCGCTCTCTATGCACACATATAATTTTAAGCACTCTTTAACCGCTATATTCTCCCCCCCCCCCAAAGCTGTTATCGACGGCAAATGAAAGGGTCATAAGTGTGGGTCACAAAACGCTGCGTTTCATGTATCGATGAATATCGTTCGCACTAATTTCAAACTTTTTGTGTTGGTATTGCTTTTCAATTAAGATTATTTCCATGAATATAAGTTAGGGGACCGTATAAAATGTTAATTTTTTCATCTTTGACTTATTTTTGTTTTTACTTCAAACTTGCAATATCTTAACTCTGCGTCTGATTTTGAACATTTTTGCAATTGGAAGTATACATCTAGGACTAACGGTTGCGAAAATAAAGATCTTGCAGGTTAAAACAGAACATCCTGTATAGCTAAGGTTTTTTTTTTTTCATTATTTACCTCTTTTTTTTAAATTTTATTTATTTATTTATTTTTTTCTATTAAAGCGTGAAAATGCCTCTTGACAATATTTACAAAATAAAAAGAGGAAGATTCATTTTGGAGGCGTAAAACATACGAAAGCGGGAAAGATAATAGTAATGATCAATTCAAAAACTAATTTTCCACGCATGAAATGGGATAATGCAGGCAAGGAAGATATGCGTACTATTTTGATTTTCAACATTTAGAATGTTTGGCGATTTGAATTTTACGAGTAAAAACAATATAAAAGAAATCAAATGTGATATTTCAAAATTTCAACTGCCCCTCCTCCTCCTGTCCTCCTTCCACGACGCAAAAGTTTTATCTATAATACAAAGCTTAAAAATAAATGTTGTAGGTTTTACGAAGAAATTGCTTAAATCTAGCAAAACGCTAGCTGCAACCATCTTATTTGTGATACGTTTCACCAATTTGATGGTGTTTTTTTAAAAATACTATGAAATAAGTGAACTGCTGAACTTATTTCACGACTAACGGTTGAACCAGGTTAAACGTTTTTCTCAGCAAACAAGAAAAATATTGAAAATGGATGCATGCATGAAGTTTGGAAGGCGAGACTTTTCGTGTCGTAGTTGCGAGTCTTAACCAATATAAATCGTTCGAATGGGAGTTTCGCAATTATTTATTGACTAATGCTTTTCAGAAAGGAATACTTCATTAAAAATTGAGATTCCTTTTTTAAAATGCGCCAATGCGTAGTTACAATCGTATCTCACTTGATGTTGAAATTTCCTTGTTACATTTCTTTTTCTCTATTTTCTTCCCTTTCTTGGGAAAGGAAAATACTTACCGGTAATGGGTATAATATTCCATACCTGCAGCTCAAACTGGATTTTACTTGATAATTTAATTTTATTTTAATATGAGTGTCTGTACTTCATTTTATTTTATATTTGTTTTAATTAAAATCAGTTTTTTGAATTTATTTCTACGTAATAGGGAAGGGTGGCCCCAAGCGGGTAAGCGTTCGGATGCCGTCGCATGGCATGAAAGCTGCGATGTATGCGTACGTCGTGTTTACTCGAGCACTGCCGAGTTTCAATCAGTATAGCAAAGCACCAGTGAAGCGGCATGGCTTAACCTGGCTTAAAAAAGAAAAACGACACATATCTAAAAAAAACTGAAGGTGTGTAACTTATGATTAGTCGAAGACCAGTTTATTTTTTTTTTTTTTAATATCAGTAATACTACGCTATTCTGACACCATCCACCTACAAACTACGATGGTCATTTCGTTAGTTTTTTTTTAATTTAAGGTAATAATTATTGAAATGAAAAACATGCGTTCAGGAAAAGCGGGTAAAAGATTTAATCATATATTTATTTACTAGTGATACCCGCACGGCTTTGCCCGTAATAGAAAAATCAAAAGGTCTTTTGGTTCGCTTGTATATTTACAAATAATGTATGGTGAATTTTCTCGCCAGTTGGCTTGTACCCATCTTACGGTTCCACGTTATGATAATTTCGTAATTTACTCGTCCATCTTATGATATTTTTTTCCTTAAAATTGGAATAGAAAAAGAACCACATCGAATTTTTGAAAAATCGCTTCGAGGTGCACACCCCCATACTACATACTAACTTTGTGCCAAATTTCATGAAAATCGGCCGAACGGTTTAGGCGCTATGCGCGTCACAGACATCCTACAGACATCCAGACATCCTCCGGACAGAGAGACTTTCAGCTTTATTATTAGTAACTAGTGGCACCCGCACGGCTTCGCCCGTAATAGAAAAATTAAAGGTCTTTTGGTTCGCTTGTATATTTACAAATAATGTATGGTGAATTTTCTCGCCAATTGGCTTGTACCGACGTTACAGTTCCACGTTATGATAATTTCGTATCTCGCCAATTGGCTTGTGCCCATGTTAGGGTTCCACGTTATGATAATTTCGTAATTTATGATAGTTTTTTTTCTTAAAATTGGAATAAAAAAAGAACCACATCGAATTTTCAAAAAATCGCTTCGAGGTGCACACCCCCATGCTACATACTAACTTTGTGCAAAATTTCATGAAAATCGGCCGAACGGTTTAGGCGCTATGCGCGTCACAGACATCCTACAGACATCCTACAGACATCCAGACATCCAGACATCCTCCGGACAGAGAGACTTTCATCTTTATTATTAGTAACTAGTGCCACCCGCACGGCTTCGCCCGCAATAGAAAAATCAAAAGGTCTTTTGGTTCGCCTGTATATTTACAAATAATGTATAGTGAATTTTCTCGCCAGTTGGCTTGTACCGACGTTACGGTTCCACGTTATGATAATTTCGTATCTCGCCAACTGGCTTGTGCCCATGTTACGGTTCCACGTTACGATAATTTCGTAATTTATGATACTTTTTTTCTTAAAATTGAAATAAAAAAAAAACCACATCGAATTTTCGAAAAATCGCTTCGAGGTGCACACCCCCATGCTACATACTAACTTTGTGCCAAATTTCATGAAAATCGGCCGAACGGTTTAAGCGCTATGCGCGTCACAGACATCCTACGGACATCCTACAGACATCCTACAGACATCCTCCGGACAGAGAGACTTTCTGCTTCATTATTAGTAAAGAAGACTAGTGGCACCCGCACGGCTTCGCCCGTAATAGAAAAATTAAAGGTCTTTTGGTTCGCTTGTATATTTACAAATAATGTATGGTGAATTTTCTCGCCAATTGGCTTGTACCGACGTTACAGTTCCACGTTATGATAATTTCGTATCTCGCCAATTGGCTTGTGCCCATTTTAGGGTTCCACGTTATGATAATTTCGTAATTTATGATAGTTTTTTTTCTTAAAATTGGAATAAAAAAAGAACCACATCGAATTTTCAAAAAATCGCTTCGAGGTGCACACCCCCATGCTACATACTAACTTTGTGCCAAATTTCATGAAAATAGGCGCTATGCGCGTCACAGACATCCTACAGACATCCAGACATCCTCCGGACAGAGAGACTTTCATCTTTATTATTAGTAAAGAAGATAAAGATAATTTCTTGACACATGTGTTGAATTAGATTTTCTATTTCGGTAGGATTGGTATAACTTTAAAAAGTTATTTTTTATTCTGGCAATTAGTCTAACAATTTAATCAGTTTTTCTTTATGTTCTACTAGTGGTACCCGCACGGCTTTGCCCGCAATAGATAAATTAAAAGGTCTTTTGGTTCGCCTGTATATTTACAAATAACGTATGGTGAATTTTTCTCACCAATTGGCTTGTACCCATGTTACGGTTCCACGTTATGATAATTTCGTAATTTACTAAGTCCATCTTATGATAGTATTTGTTCTTAAAAATTGGAATAGAAAAAGAAACCCACATCGAATTTTCGAAAAAAATCGCTTTCGAGGGTGCACACCCCCATGCCTACGTACTAACTTTGTGCCAAATTTCATGAAAATCAGCCCGAACGGTTTAGGCGCTGATGCGGCGTCACAGACATCCAGACATCCAGACATCCTCCGGACAGAGAGACTTTCAGCTTTATTATTAGTAAAGATTAAACAAATGTGCTGACTTAGATTTTCAATTTAAATTTGATAAGTATAACGTTTTTCTATTTTTTTATAATGGCAGTTAGTGTAGTTTAATTAATTTAATCATTTATAACTTCATATTTGACGGGCAAATATACCAAATCACAATTAGTTAAACTTACCCGCTTTACCCGAACAACTTATCCGCTTTAGGCCCCCTGGTACGGCAAAGCTGGGTTTTTCAAATTATTTGTAATGTTTGATAATAAATAAATATTGGGTTTGAAATAATGCAAAAATCACTTTTTATTTGTGAAGGTCAAAAACCCTGCAAGAAAATAAAAACCGAAATTTGTTCGATAAAAAATCCAAAAACTAAAACTTTCGAGCGTTCTTCGTTAACCTACCCGCTTTGAGGCCCCCTTCCCCTACGTCACTTCATGCATACATTACATACTTTAATTTGGAATCATTCCTTACTCTTTATCAAATATTTCCAACCGCTGATCGGGCCGCCGAAAAGGTCTTCAACGATTCTTATTTGCCTGCATTAAAAATAATTACCCTTATTCCAAAAACAACAACAACGGAGTTATTATTATTATTATTACTATTATTATTATTAAAAGTAATTAAAATAAAGCATTTTAAGCGATATTTTTACGTTGACTTTATGATTACTTTTCTAGGTTTATATGATTTTTCTCACTGGTATATGTCAGTATAATAAATACTGAAAATAAATACTTATTGCTACATTTAAATTTTAATGTAAATAAATCATAATAAAAATCCGACAAGTACCATTTATGAGTTATGTAATACAAGAGAAAAAAATAAAAACTTCATCGGTCGGCGAAATTCCCCCCCATTGTTACTATTCTGCAGGTCAACCATAGACTAATAATAAGAGTAGACCGAGCTTTCCCCAGACTTGCTGATGAAAAAATTGGTTCATGGATACTTCATGTGACTGGTGGGAGGCTTGGCGAAAACTTTGGCAGCATGGTTGCTAGATGGCAACATTATCTATAATCTGGCACTCGACATGTATTTTAAGACGTAATGTGTTTTCATTATAAATTTTTTTCCAGGTGCAGAGATTGAACTGTTTTTCTTTTAGTTATGCATTATTTTGACATTAGTAATTAATTTTTGATCACAGTTTTCAGTAACTTTTATTTCATTCGGAACTGCTACGTCAGCGTTGGCGTGAACGTAATGGCGTAAACGTTTTGCGTTAACGCAAACAATGTACTAATCGGTATCTTAAATTGAAATTGCTGGTAAAAATCTTACCGTTTGCCGATTCTTTTTGTGCGCTTACATCTTTAATTGCTTAGAGAGTTATTGAAATTGACTAAAGAAAAATGCATAGTACTATCTAAACGGAAAACTCACTATATTAACA
This sequence comes from Uloborus diversus, assembly GCF_026930045.1. Lineage (NCBI taxonomy): Eukaryota > Metazoa > Arthropoda > Arachnida > Araneae > Uloboridae > Uloborus > Uloborus diversus. The sequence goes on along the minus strand of NC_072732.1, from coordinate 23,159,232 downwards.
AAATATTTACAGCTTAGAATAAAAAAATTTCAAATCGTACTCCATAAAAGATCATTCTTCCGTGTTCCATCAATTCTATTTATTTTATTTCTCGCGGCGTTGATCGTCTGCTACGATCAACGTCCGCTGTTGCTAGGATATCCACCAGTCACATGGTTTGGTTTGGTGAGCAGCAAAAGGGTTGCCGTAGCTCGGTCTACTCTTATTATTAGTCTATGAGGTCAACAGAGATGGAAGAAACGCTACTCTATACCTTTAACCGATTCTGTAAAAGAGCTTTCACTGCGTCAAGACAACATTTGGGGGAAAGCCAAGGTAGATAGAAGGAGAGGTAGGGTCAGAGATTGTAAACAAACAGCGGGCGGTCTCCGCGCGGTGGAAGCTGTGACGTAGGCTGGTCCCTTTTCGAATGCATTGCGTAGCATGAAAAATTCTCCCTTGGGCATGCATTTTAAAGTTTTCTGAAGGAAAGATGCAATTTTTGAGGGAGTAGAAGTTGTTTATCGTCATAAGAAAGTATAAACATCATATTAGCATTAAGATGAAAATTTAAACCATTAATTTATTCAAAAAAAAAAGTATCAACTTGATATTTAAGATTCAATTGGATATTCATGAACTGTTTCAACTTTTTTCTTTTTTTTATCACAAGATTTAGATATTTTTTTCCTTTTCAAACCACGAACTGTTCTTTTATTCAAGTGCATCATGCAACGAAAATTCTAGCTCTTTGAATGATCACAGGTGTTTATTTTATTTTATTATTTCTTCTGTATAAATACATTTAGGGGTTGGAGATATTTATCTTTGAGGACATTTGAAATTTAAATATAATATGACTAGATTTGGAAATTTTAAAATTACATGACTAGATTTGGAATTATTTTCTCATTATTGCTTATAAATTTGTAAACCTTCCCCTTCTTTTACCACTTCTTCTCCGTTATTTGCTTGAATTAACAATCCACTTCTAGAAAATGTCTCGATCTATTTCTTCTAAATTTTGTGATAAAAATAAAGTTCAGCACATACAATTTAATCTTCCTTTTTCTCACAATTATTATTCATTTAAGAAGGGTATTTAGAGCGAATTAAAATCTTTTTTTTTATTTTAACTCGACAGGAGATGCATAATTATATATATATATATATATATATATATATATATATACTATATATATATATATATATATATATATATATATATATATTATATATATATATATATATATATATATATATAATATATATATATATATATATATATATATTATATATATATATAATGCACCACCTTGAGTTAGACTAGTTATCACACGGAAACTTCTTTCATTGAAAAGCCCTCATTTTTCTTTCAAAGTTACGAATTGATGTTATGTATTCCTTTTGAAGTGAAAGCGGAGATTTTTAGCTTCAAATTTCTAAATAAAAATCAGGCGTTCCATTTTGTTTAATACATATGTTTGCAATATGGAGATGGATATGGTCAAATGAGGGAGGGGGGAGGGGTCATTTTCTATGACTAAAAGACAAATTCTGTTTTGCAGGAAGGGATGGTGCCCGATACCAGCCCCCGCTTTCGATACGCTGATCAAAGAAGTGCTTTTGTAGTAATTTGATCAAATGCAGGAGGTCATCAAATACCCAAATATATCTCAGACTGCAGGCAGTATTTTCAAATTAATGCCTTTTGTATATGCCCATTTATTTCCATAAATTTTATTGCTTGCATCCAAATCACATACAATTGCTATGACTGTATTTATTATCTTTCATGTAGAATTAGCATTATATTATGTAAGCAATGAACAGCCTTTTTCTCTCTTTTTTTTTTTTTTTTTTGAATAAATTCATTACTTCCAATAATGCGTTTAGAACGAACATTTTTTTTAAAATGAAGGATCTAAATTGCATCATCTACATGATCATAACAAATATATATTTTTTTTTCACAACATTAATCGCCTTGAATAAATGAGGTGTTCATTTCTAGAATTTCAGATATTTTCAGCTTGGTTTCGTTCCTACAAAAGCTTTGATTTTAGTGTCCTAACATCACCTGCATAATCTTTGAAATATATATTAGCATTTTAAAATGTAAATGTATCTTGAGTATGGCAACTGATTCTCCGGGCTTTTGAATATCGGAATCGATGGAAAATAATCATCTTTGCATTTATCTCCATTTTTGTAGTCACCTATAGCCCAAAATACAGTATTTTTTTCAGTGAAACGTAAACTTTAAACGTATGAAGTAACTGAGCAATGGCAAAACAATTAACGTTGAAATGCATGAGTTTTTAGGCTTGCGCGAGGAAAAAAGGGATGTAATTTGATTAAAAACGCTCGTATCCGAGCCCAAGGAACCAGGAGACGGGGATCAACTTACGTCAGAGTTCCGAAAACTCGTTGGGGAAAGCTAGATATTTTTGTTTGACAACATAGGTAACTCGTAATTTAAGCGCCGCTCTGTAAACGAGCCTTTTAACGTTTCTTTTTTCTTTTCTTTTCTTCTTTCTTCTCGGGTTGATTTGCTTAATTTTAGTGTTAAACTCTATGGTTTTAAACTACAATAAACTAACGTTAATAGACATGCTATAAAATGTACCGAAATGTATTTGTACTAACATATTCCTTCTTAGATAGTAAGTAAATCGTTATAAAATTTTACATAAAACTAGAGGACCCGACAGACCTTGTTCTGTTCAAACTTTGTAAATTGAAAAGTTAAAACATTTCAATAAACTATCAAGTGTTTGAACCGTTTTGTTGAAAAAAATAAGTAAAAAGAAAATGTTTTAAGCAGCTTGGTATTAGAATGCGTATAGTATTTATTACGACTTGATTTATCTAACGTACACTGAGCAGTTGTTTTAGTATAGTTAGCTACTAGTTAAGTTTAGTTAGCTATTTTTTCTCCCGTACTTGATGGTTTGTTCCTTTAGTCATACTGAAAGGATAAAAAGCGTCCTCAGATATTAAGTGTAAAAAACTAACTACCCATCTAGAACAAACGGGAAATCCTGCTGCAACGTCTGCCATATGAAAAAGAACAAAACAATCGAAAGGATATCGTTTAAAAAAACATAAAGGTAAAAGCAGTTCTCTGAATAAGCGAACCCCCCCTCCCGATGTAAAATAAACACATTCTTCAACTAAAATGACTAAACACTCTTTAGAAACAAAAAACAATTCTTTGCAATTTGAAATATTTCGCTAAACAAACAAAAAAAAAATACAATAAATTACATTAACAGTGGCTTTAAAATGTAAACAAATAATCACGCAACTATATTGTTTATATCCAAAGTGGCTAAGCCACCACGTTACTGTAATCCAACCGATCAGTGAGCGAAGCTAACTCCGGCGAATTAGCGGTCCGATCTTTTCAACGAAAACTTTTAAAACTCCATATATTGCCTAATTTGTTCTTTACACCAAAGATAAAGATCTTCCACTGCACTGATCTTTTGTGTACATAATTGTGGTGTTGTAATTTATCTGGGTTCAATAAAATTTGTTTCGTCTTTAAATTCCATCATATTTTCCTTTAATAGTACTGATTAGTTCGATAATCCTTAAAGTATTCTTGACATTGGTGCCAAAACTCAGATGGATTTGGGCCGAGAAACAAATGTTGCTATAGGTACGGTACTTTCTGATCATTTGGTTAGGAATGTTAAAGTTGTATTATTGTTTATATATATTTCTTTATTATTTTTTGGAAACACTAAGTACTTTTCGAAGTTTTACAATGGCGATCATCTAGTTAGTTGGAATAAAATTTCGCTAATAATATCTTCGTCTGTTCATCTTAATTGTTTACAGTTTACTCTGCTAAGTAGATACATAACCTAAATATGTTATTTAAAGACATTTGGTTACGTAAAATTTATCAGGTTATGGGCGACAGCAAGCTCATTGCGTTTTTAAAAGATTAAGAGCGAAGATTAAGTTAAATCCGAGAAATAGTTCAAAGATGGATTTATCAAGAACTCTTAAGCTGTTATCTGGAGGAGCAGATTTTCCAATGTGGAAACGGAAGAGATACATTAGATTATCACGAAGGGGCACTGGACGTAATTGATGGGAAATTAAAGAAACCAGAAGAATTACCTAGTACAGCAAATGCTACAGAAGTCCAGAAGTATGAAAGATGCGCCAATATATATCGAAAAGTCAACAGCTATGCTAAAAGTATAGTCGCAAGTACAGTCGCAGATTCCGTTTATCAGAAAATTATGGACAAAGATACTGCTTTGGGAAGCGCTAAAATCCTTGTGTGTGTGTGTGTGTGTGTGTGTATATATATATATATATATATATATATATATATATATATATATATATATATATATATATATATATATATATATATATATATATATATATATATGTATATATATATATATATATATATATATATATATATATATATATACAGTATACTCCCGATTATCCGTGCTAATCACCAGGCGGCGTAGCACGGATAATCGAAAAACACGGATAATCTGAAAAATCATTTAAGGAATATGTAGGGTAACTATTTAAGGGGAAATTAGAAAAAACTATGTTTTTACTCACACAAACCAGGAACTTTTCTTCGAAATGTATTGCTTAAAAAAATCGGTGATACATTTTTGTTTTCTTTGTTTGTTTAAATTGTTGCGTATGTCCGTACGAATTTTTCTTACTGCAATTATTTCTCCGTAATCGTAACTTCTTTCACTCATGTAATTCAATAAATGTTCTACAGATTGTAGAGCAGTAGAATGTGAAATTGTATTTTCTTCATATTCTTCATCTTCGTTTTCGGTATCGTCACTTGCGTTTGATTCAGTAACAAGTTCAATTATATTTTCGTTAGTTAGACATTGAAATCTTGATTCACATTCGTCGCATTTAAACCACTCTTCCACATTTTGAGCGTCAACTGATTCTAAACCTTCGATTTCTTTAACTTCCTCAATGATGTTATCGATATTATCGATAGAAAAGTGTGATTCCGAAATGATGCACGGATAATCTGCACACGGATAATCGGGAGTATACTGTATATATATATATATACTTTTAATTTCAGAATTACGTAAAAATATAAATTATGTTCATTATATTCTTCGCCAAATACCTCTTCACTCTGGGGAGTAAATCATAAAATTCTCCATCCCTGCTTATGTGAATATACCAAGGGGCAAACCAGCGGCCATCCGGACGGAAACGTGCCGCCGCAAATCTCCCGGGAGCCCTTCGATGTGCAGACGGCGCGTCAAAAAGCTCTGGATCAAGCGGATTCCGCCGCGCTCACAAAAGAGATCGCGAGACCCCAGCGGAGATGCGGTAGGGGTGGTCGCGGCTGCCGCACAGCAGACGGGACCATTGTCGGGGAGAGAAACTTTTCATCGAGAAGTTCATCATTTATTTTCATACTAGCTGCGTCGCCCGACTTTGCACGGTCCACCTTGAAAATAAAAGTTTTGTCAAGTGACGCGAGTTCAACACTCAGGCTGGAACCAAAAAAAAAAAAGTCAGTGAAATTTTGCGGCAGATTGCGGGAAAATAACCAAAAAGTAAACATTTTAAAATCCCCGATTGCAGGAAAAGCCTCAAAACCAAAACCAAAAATTTTTTTGTTTATATTCGAGAAAAAAAATGGCAACAAATCTTTCACATCTCAATGATTTTCTTCACGCTATACATTTTAATAAAAGCATTGTTGCGGAAAGTTGAGATGAAGCACAGAACAATAATTTGAATGGAGGAAAGCCTTCGAAAAGTAGGGATTTGATTTTGAAATCTAAGAGTCATAGTTAATAGTTTTTAATTGATGTCTCCGCTAATTATTATCGGAGGATTATATTAAATAGCCAAACAGAAGACGGGAGGATTACGAATCCATCGATACCTGGTTCGATGGTCAGTTCACTGTCGTTTGGGAGAAGAAGCTTGGACATACATAGATACGCTTAGTTTTTAATTACATAAGAGATACATATGCAACTTTTTTTTTCATAGACAGACCGAGATTGGAATTAAGTCGCGTCAGTTAATAGGAAGTCGAAGGGATCGAAAAATAAATTCATGATACAGTTAAACCTCGGTAATTGGACCACGCTTAAAACAAATTACTGCTTAGACGAACTACATTAGTGATCCCCGCCCTGTTGTTTGCTGGTTATTGTTTTTCGGATAAGACGAACTACGGCTAATACTGATTTATTTTAAAGGCTCCTTTGAGTTCGTTTTAACGAGGTTTGATTGTAGCAGCAATTTCGTTACAAAAAGTTAAACCATACATAGTAGCGCATGATGGGGAATTGAAGCTATTGCGTTGTAATCATAAATTCATTATGTACACCTTCGCTATTTAGACGTATGGATCGAGAGAGATATATAGAGCGATGGATAAAAAGATAGAAGATAGATTGACAGAGAGAAAAATAGATAGGTACAGATAGATATTAATCAAAATAAATAAATAGATTAATGAATACTATAGGTATATGTAGATCGGTAGACACACATATAGAAATTATTATTTTTTTTAAGTAATGATTTTATTGTCATTGTAATGTGTACATATTTTGGTTCTTTTTGAAAAAGGTTCTAATCACTACCCCCCCCCCCCCGCTACACCGTTAGCCAGAACACCATTGCGTAGGAGAATTTTGTTAGGTAACTTCCTACACAAGCAAAATTCAATGAACATTCCATTTTCTTAATATTGGCTAGCTTGAGAAAGTGCCAAACGTTTACTAATATGTATATATTTTCAAAGATTTACTTGCTATTAAAAATAACTTTATATTACAAATCTGTATTGATATTTTATGGTAAGGGTGTAGGGTTCAAAATTGGTGGTCGTTTGTCACTAGAAAGAATACTCAAATCATACTTTACCGATAAAAATGTCATTTTGACGAAAACAATCTGACTTGCAGTTGGCGTCTTTTTTCCTTTAAGATATCGCACCCCGACAGGGAAAGTGACTCAATTCAAAATTTGGGGGAAATGTACTAGCTATAAATTAAAAATTTTAATGCTCTTTCTTGTCAAAAAACTAGCATGAACTTAGCTTGCATAACTATGGTACGTGGTATGAAAAATACGCCGCAAAAGCGGTATAATCAATTGTGATACAGTATTGAAATTTCATAATTTAGAAGAAGAATGTTCGAACTTTAAGTATGCATTATTAATTTAGACAGTAATAACTAACCAGAAAACATCACATTATAATTTTTTGCACGTATTGTAAAACTACTATTGCCTAAAAGTTTGATTTTTTTCAATTCTATATGGGTCATTCTTCAAAAAGTGTAACTTTTCTGTCACACGCCTTTTACTGAAAAAACTTTAAGGAACAATTCATTTAACAATGTTTTTTAATTTCGTCAAAAATATATTTATTTAAACCTGCCAACAATTCTTTAAGATTAGTTTTTATTTTAATATATTTTTGGTTCACAACATGTGAATTCTCACCTCCGTGGCATGTCACACACCTTGTGTGAATGTTTATGCTGCTTAATAACTTGTTTAATTAAAAGTATATACTTATTCATTTGTTATTCCTTTCACAAGTGTCTCAAATACTAATTGTTTAAGTATATTTAATTGTTTAATATTGTGTTTTAGTTCGGTTTAGTAGGATGAGGAATCATGTCACACAATAAATTCTCACTTCCGTTACCGAAACACAAAACGCCATTTCTCATTAGCACGTGGCAGTAATGACATCACATTTTATTTTCCATGATACAAGGGATTTTCCTTGTTTATTTTTTTGCCATAAAGAAGGCGTGAGATTTTTGTAGAAAAACTAGAAGATAGGTTTTTTTTTTTTTTTTTGAAAAACTAAGTGGTTATTATAAACTCTCATCTCCGTGAACTTGCATTTCCGGGACGTAAATTAATGTAAAAAAAAAAAAAATGAACATGCTTTCATATACTCAGTAAATTACCGCTCATTAGCCAGGGCTAAAGCAGAAATACATGAAATACACCGCCAGCTCAGTCATTTCCAGCCGAGGACTGCAGTTTCGTCCTTATTAGCACTCATCAGCCCGGCATAGGAAAGTGACTGAGCTGGAGATGGAAAACCTCTTATGGAAGCCAAGAGGGCCAAACAAACTGGTAGCTAATGTAGAATAAGAGGTTTTCCATCTCCAGCTCAGTCACTTTCCTATGCCGGGCTGATGAGTGCTAATAAGCACGAAACTTCAGTCCTCGGCTGGAAATGACAGAGCTGGCGGTGTATTTCATGCTTTCATATGTTCAACATGTGCAGATTGTAGCAACGAAGAAAAAATATTTCTCTGAAAAATGTATTCATTAGGTCTATATTAATGGAAATGGTCCTCACCTCCGTGACAGACCTCATCAATATCATTATTTCTGACGTGAAAATAAATGATGGAGGGGAAATGCATCAATATTAGGCATTCTGCCAAAATTATGAATTGCCAGTATATTCTCAAATTTACTAAATACTGTTTTTAACACACATTTGAACTAAAAGCGTAACTTAAAATTAAGCCGCACTTTAATTAAGAGAGCCGAACATTATATGTCCACTAATCATTAAAATAGCTCATAGTTTCATAGTTTGCACAATTAATAAAAGTACTACTTTAATATTAAATTGGACTCGATTTTGAAACATTAAATTTTTTTTTTCTTTTTATTTTTATTTCCGTGAACAAGGCATTTTATTTATTTATTTATTTTTTATTTATGAGTAAAATAATTGGCACTTAGCTGGGCCATTGTTTATGATTACTTCTAGTAGGTAACACTTTCAGGTAAGAATTTTTTAATTTTGAAACAAAAGGTGTCGAAATTTTTAAAAAAAATTGCGTTCAAAAGTTATTTTCTGGAGAATGACCCATATATAGAGGAAGGTTGCCGTCAATAAACCGGTTCCATGACTAGACCACGAAGATATTTCCCATACCAGAGCTTTTGTAGGCGCATAATCAGTTTTAAAACCTTCCTTTGTCTGAAAACAGTCTACTGCAGAGTCGTCAAGTAGCTAAAATTATTTAATCACATTGCTAATCGGTCAGAAAAGATTTCTACCAATATCTTACTAATTAGCGAGATTTTCATTTAGTTACAACATGCTTTGAATATCATTGATTAATTAAACGTGAATATTGATTTAAAAGAGTGCCTTTTCAAGTACAACTCCCCATCCTTCATGTTTCATCACAACAGTAACATCTATAAGAATATTCAAAATGACACAGATGCTATCATTTGACTACTAGGTGTTTTCACGAATAGAGATCCTTACAAAGTGGTTCATTTGTGGGAAATCTCAAACATTGTTGCAATTTCAACTCAATTACCTTTGAAAATTGCTCAATTGTTTAAAAATAAATATGAGGATGAAAAAAATAATTTCAGTAATTCATGAAAACTCTTATACTTAATTATAATATCAAGGCAAAATTTTTTCATAAAATTGATTAAAAATTTAAAACATAATAATACAGTTTCAAATACTTTTGCTTTTCCAAAAAAAAATGCAAAAATTAGTAAAGTATGGCCAGTGGACAAGTGAGAGCATGTAGCGTGCTACAGGGTGGTCATTCCAAGCTCGTCAGCTCGCGAGATCGAGATTTTCGCTCACGTGATCGGTTGTGACGTAGAAAAGTTGCAAAGTAGTATTCTAATCTACTCGGACCTAGCCGCAAGCTAAGTTCGAGTAGATTAGAATATTACTTTGCGACATTTCTACATCACAAACGATCACGTGAACGAAAATCTCGATCTCGCAAGCTGACGAGCTTGGAATGACCGCCCAGTAGCTTATAGAAATGGTGGTATAGGTGGCGAAGTCTGCCGACAATATAGAGTCCTCAAAGCAACTTTAAACAGTCGCGTGGAAGCTAAAAACCGATTTGCTGTTACCTTAGTCCCTTATTAAAAATTTAGGAGGTAAACCCTCCGAAATAGGAATATGATTAGCGAATCATATTTTGAAACTAGAGAAGAAGTTTTTGGAATTACTTCAGAAAAATTTGGGCGTTTCACGAGGCTGAGAAAAATGACAGGTCCCACAGATTTAGTTAAGACAAAAAGTCTGTTAGTACTATATTCTCTGGTAGTTTGAGACTTAAGCTTCTGGTTTCAGTAATAAAATTGTCAAAAATGTTCTCCGACATTTTAGAGAGCAAGTTCAATCTTGCTTCGAACGAAAATTCTCAAAACCAATTTAACAAAATTCTCAAACGTTCAGAAGAGCTTGAAAAAATATTAGCTAAGAATGTGTTGTACAGCTTGGGAAAATATCAAGTGGTGAATCAGGTGTGATAACAACAGCTGTGTGTTGTGTGAGTGCTTGGGTTTTTTTATGTTCCTCTTATCCAAAAAAATAATAATAAGAAGAAGAAAATAAATCTATTTTTCTGTAACTTATTGTTATTTGTAGTGTTTATTGATCACCTGTAATAAATATTAGTAAATTACACATTGATGTTTTAATTTGAGAATGTGGTCCATCGATGGAAACTCGATGGTCCATCCTTAGCGACCGGTAGCCATGAATGGACCACATGCTAAAGTATTTATTTTTAATTTTCATTCTTTATTGTGTTCATTTATCATGAACGTGAATATTATTTTCAAAAGAGAAATATACTGAGAAATCGTTTCTATAATTAACGTGAAATTTGAGTTTGTTTTAGAACAAACTACCGGAATAGCTGTTGACTTTTCCAATAACATACACAAAAAATTGGCTATTATGTGTATGAGGATTTTTTTCCTAATTGCAGATTTCCTTTCCCAACAGTCCATACAACCTCATACCAAGTTTCAGTGACTTACGTCTTTTAAAACGTTTAGCTGAGGTCTAATCAGGATAACATTAACTTCGACCACGCGGTATACTTTGGGTATTACCTAGGCAAACTTAAGAAGCTTTAACCTTTGTAAAGTATTAACTAAATTTTTTCTTCTGTAGTTGTGCAAACAAAAGAACTATTTTATTCCAAAAAATTGTTTTTACTGTTAAGAAGGCAATTTGAAACCAATTGGAGTCTTAGAAAATCGAGATACGGAATGGCTCATGCGAGAAATTCGATGTTGTGATGTTTTCAAAGGAGAAACTAGGATCGTTTAGTTCTTTATGATATTTCTGCTTCAATTTATCGTCATTACTATTACAATCATTGTTATCGCTGATCACAAATATTGTCGTCATCATTTTATCATTATAAAAATTTTTATATTTCTTTGATTTTCATCTTCATCCTCATCACTATTACTTAAATCATTACTTTTGTTATCGTTAATCTTTATTCTGGTAGTTAAAGGCGGATAGTCAAACGACGTTTAAAATATAGAATGGTTCATTCAAAAACTTTTTAACTACATTAAAGAATTTCCAATTAAAAAAAACCGTTAAAGCAGAAAAAATAACATCTATATATATATAAATGAATGTTTGTCTGTATGTCATCCATGAACTCAAAAACTACCCAGCAGATTTGGCTGAAACTTTCACCGTTTGTTATTTTTGGTACTGGGAATGTTTATAGACCAGTTCGAAAAAAATCCGATCGATAGTTCCTTTTTTATTCCAATTTAAGTCACAATCCATTGGATAAATACGAATAAAATGATCGGCTGCAGAAATTAATTCGCGTGAAAGATCTCATTGATAAGAAGTTAGCTGTTGCCATTTTTCTTGAGTTTGAACAAATAAATTCTTTCTTTATTGTTTTATGGCTTTTCATGCAACAGGGGGATTTAAAACTTTTTCTATTTGATATTTTTAGCGATTGATTGATCTTGCAAACTGCGTGAGTACAAAATTTGAGTATAGTTACGGCTTCACTTGATACCTGGACCGATTATTATGAAAATTGCTATATATATGTATTTTTCCACGGAGAAGGTGCATAATATGCTCATTGAAGCCACTCGCCACCAGGTGGCACTGCAGAGTAGCAACTTCTGCCCCGTTCAACCGATTGTCATGAAAATCAGTATAATGATGTATTTTTTTTGTTGGCGTAGCAACGCGCGTCGGGTACAGCTAGTTTGCAATAAAGAATCGTTCACAGACAAAAATATAATATTTGCAATATTGCAATAAAGACTCGTAGTCACACAAAAAAGCAAGAACAATTGTGCCAAAAGTACCTGCACACCTTCAAAACTTCACTTTTTGAGTTTTCACGTTTTTCAAATTCGTTAAGAAACACCGAACGAATTATTCTGTATTCTGCTTTCCAGTAAGCGTGATATTGCTTTCCAGCAAAGCGGCATTTAAGTGGTTCACAGAAAACTGAAGGAGCAAAAAGGATTTTCTGGTTATCCTGAATCGTAAAAATCTGGGGGAAAGCTGTAAATTTCACAAATTACGTATTTTAATTTGCTATGTGCAATTATTTTATGAATTTTTCCTTATATTTACGAAGCTTTTAGCATCTCTTTCAAAGAAATCAATATCCTGAAAGAAAAAAAAAAATCTGGCTGTCACGATCACGAGTCCACGTTTTTTGACTAATTACATTTTCAAAAAAAAAAAAAAAAGCTAAACCAAACTTTCAGAAAACTTGGCAATGTAAAAGAGAAGCGTTATACTGAAATTCAAAATAACATTTAAAATCGATGAAACATTATTATTTAAAAGAATTAATTTTCCTTTGTGTATGTGCAAAAAACCCCCAGCAGTTTATAACCAGGATAATTTTACAGCTAAATATGTGTGGCAACTTTTAAAAATAAATTTTAATTGAATCTCGCAAAAATTACAAAAAAAAAAAAAAGGCATCAAGGATCTGGTGAGTTGTATTTTAAAGATTATGTAAAAATCAGAAACGAAATCCATTGTATTAAAATTCAATGAATACAATACCACCATCAATGTAACAATGCTCTAATCAAATGTTAGTCAAAAAAAAAAAAAGGGAATGTTTTTTATGACAATTATCATTCAGGTTCTTGATTGCGAAGAAAATTTATGTGTAAGTAAATAAATAATAATTTAAACAACTCCACGTCACAATTTAAACATTTTACTTCCTATAATAACTATTCATAAAGTAATATTATATCGTAACTATTACTTATTTTTTATTTTCAAAATTATAATAATAATTAGTAGATAAAGTATCACGATAATAAATAAACTTTCACAAGTACTCTCTTTTCAACAAAACATTTAATTTTTAAAATAATGATTTTTTTTATGGAAAGGTAGTCGATCGCGAGACTCGAATCAGGAACGTCCATGTGGTACGCGGGTACGTTACCGGCTAGGCAATAAAACTCGCAATCATATAAGCTCAGTTTGAATTTTCAAAGATTTTCTTCTTTTTGAATAAAGCGTTCATTCTTCGTTATAACATTGAGTATTTAACTCGCTAAAAAAAGTAACTGAGTCTCGTCCGTAAATTAATTTTCCAGCTCGTGCCTTCCCTTAGCTGCAAGATTGGATTTAGGTAGGTTTGGCAATTAAAAACTTTTTCTTTTTCCTTTCAATGTCAAAATTTGAGCTTTTTGAGCTGTCGTGATTTTTGTTTTAGGTTTGCCTCAAATGTATTGCAATATTGCTAAATTCAACAAAGAGTCGGATCATCAGTTCTATAAACAAAGCTTTTTCCCATTACTTTGGGATATAAAACTGAATTAAAAAGTACTAAAAAATATGAAAAAAAAAATATGGCAGCTTTTGGACATAATACCTTGCTAGTCAGAAAATCCGCTCCACGACTTTAGGATAAATGCCCCGCTTGAGGTAACATCACGAAACTTATTGTAACAGGCAAAAAGTATTATCAATTAGCTAAATTAATCTAAATAAATACAAACCATAATATAAGCAACGTAATAATAACAAGTTTGCGCTTAAATATAATGCTCAATGCATTTAACATTTATTTAAGAGTAAAAATGTTTATCCAGCAAACTAGTTGTAGAAATCAGAAGAACATAGCTATGTACTCTGATTTTTAACATATATTTCGATACTTTCAAAATTATTTTACTCAAGTATTGATTTTTCAATTTACAATTTACGTGTAGTAAACGCAAGCCGTACAAAATAAAATTGCATCAAGTTACAGAGCAGCGTAATACAATTAGCTATTGATAAAATCGAAACTTAATGACAATTTTTAAAAACAAATTTAAATAATACACTTTTAATAGTAAAATTATCCGCAAACAGCATCGTTACAAATGAAAGTGCAATTGATGCTATTTTTTTCCTTCTGTAAAAGCTTTTAAACTGTAAAATACAGAAATACACTAACGTACGCTAACCTGACTCGGAGTTACGTTTGGGTTCTTATTTTTTATATCATGGCTAAGACAGAATTCATTCCACCCACGTTTTGGCTGCTTTATTTTGCTTTAATACACAAATAATACTAATTTAAATATCACGCAATAACGCCTCAATCACAAATTCTTTATTTTATCAACATTCCCATTTAATCATTACAATAAACAATAATTTTTTAATGGAAAATAATGTCTCCGACTTGCGTAAATTCAAATTACGCGCTACTTTCTCGATCCCAACTATACCGCAACTTTGATGCATTACTGTATTATATAACATCTGAAAAGTAAGAATAGTGTTACGTCCGCATAGGGGTGATGCTTCGCGACCTCACCTGGGGGCTGGGATACACGATAATTTGAAGTTGAAAAGACCGAATTTTGTGTTTCATAGAGCAGAAAAACATAAACAGTTATGCAGTCACTCTTGGACAAGCTTTCTCAAATCTCATAAAATTTTTGTCGTAGTTTTCTGTTTTTCAAACTTTATTTTTTAGTTATTTTTTTTTATTTATTTATTTTTTTATTTATTTATTTAGCGTTGTGATTAAATGTACTCAAATATTTTTTTGCATTTAAAAATAAAAGCCTCCTAATGCAGACATGGAGGGGAAAGGGGAGCTCATGTAAACACAGAGCACATGTGAACATGGTATGTTTTACTAAGATCACTTCAAGCAAAAAAATCTAGAAAAATTCTCAAATAAGTACAGTACCAGATGCACCTCTTGGAAAAACATTTAGAGCAATGAGCCATTTTATGTTCCTGTGGTGGCAACTTTTTTGTTTTAGCAGGTTTTGAAAACATGTTATCACTTACTTCACGTGAAAACATTTTTACAGCTAACTGTTAAGCTAAACCTTTACCTTTATTTACTTTCTTTTTTGGCAAAAGAAAGTAAATAAAGGTAATTCTCGGATTTATATCAACACAAATAAATAATATTGAATGTGGGGCATATGACCCTTTCGAGTAATCACCAGTAGGGTAAGTAACGTGTAATCAGTTGAGTCATACAACCCTTTTGGGAAGGTTAACTGCTCTAATACCTCTTGCTCAAGCAGCAAGCCAATATATGGCTGAGGCTGCAATCAACGATAATAACCGACCTTATGATATTCTTTTCCTATGTAAACAAATAATCTAACAGAATACTGAAACACTAGTTACTTAAACAAAAGTTCTCAAAAGTACTAACTTAGATAAAGCGTTAAAACACATCACTCTTATCTTTCATTTTGATATAAAGCTGTAATTACCATTAGAGATTCACTGAAAATAGCTGTAAGGTGTAGTGTATGCGTAAAACTTCTTTATACACAAGTGTCCTTGAAAAAGCCGACCCACGAGCGCTCTGTTATGGAAATTGCGAAATATAATTACTGGAGTGTTTTACCTGACAGCGCATGACACCCCGAACTACTCTAACAATATGAATGATGAATAGATAAATACAGTAAAATTTAAAAAAAAATGAAACGGCCTGAATTAACAGGGCAGAAATGAACTATATACAAGAAATTTGATTTTTAATTCATTTTGAAACCACGTGATTGAAAATGAATCTACGCTGAGTCGCACTGTGTGAGTCAAAAATTGGGTTGATTTAGGTAAGAAAATTCTATTTTTTAAGTTTTTAATCGTAAAAGAGCTTTATTCACTTTTATGAAAGGAAGAAACTGTTCAATCATGTTACTAAGTTAATAAAAGAAATTAAACTAAGTTAATTACTATTTCATTACGTAAAACAAGGTTTTTCTATTCACCGAAAATGTCCTTACATTCACAAATTACTATATATGTTGCTCTGTTTTTGTTATGGATACCGGAAAGAAGACATAATTGCAACCAGAAACCAAGTACTATCTGCGCTCATTATTAGTCCTTCATTTTTTAGAATGTTAGTTCCTAACTTGTATTTACTTAAGCGAAAGTGAATACACTTTAACTAGACTTTACATTTTTTTATAGTTAAGTATCTACTGGGAGAGTACCCAACCTCCATTGTCGAAAATGGCAAGTTTCCATTTATATTTTAGTTTCTGGATATCAGTACTCAGTAAATATCATCATATCACAACTCATTATCTTGTGATTTTTTTTTTTATCGGAAGAAGCAATGTAGGTAGTTGGAAAACTGATGTAAAGGGCAATAACATTATGTTTGTAAAAACAAAAATTTTTAAAAAATAAATTAAAAAAAAACACGGAAGTTTACATCGGAGGTCATGTATCTTCAACATTGATATGCTAGAAGACTTTTCGTCATATATTCATACTGAAGAAATAATTAAATGAACTGATTTTAAAAATTAATACATTTTAAAAATTTGAACAGTCTTCTCTCCAGACATTCGGTACATTTTAATTGATTAATATTTTGTCCTAATAAATGGACGTAAAATACATCCTGTGTCTTCATTTGTTCACTATGAAAATAAAACGGACATTTTGAGGTCAACTAAAAATTCATTTTCATTTATTGTTTAACAAACAGGGATCATTCAGTGTTTATCATGCAGTATTCACGTCACGTAATGGAAAAGTGGAAATTAAGTTTAGGAAACTTAATTAGGAAGTTAGGAATTTTCCAATGCTTGTCTATTTAATTACCTTGTATTGATAATCACAAACTAAATTACAACTAAAAACTAAAACATTAATCATTCGTTCAAACGTCATCATTCGAAATTTCTCTTGATTAAAGCCTTCAGCTAATAGGACAGCGATTCAACTAAAGAAAAAAATGGCTGAAAGAAATCTCATATGAGTTAGCCATCAGATCAGTAGATGAACTCATGCCATTGATTGAATAATTTGTGTTCATTATTATTTTTTTTAATAAGGTTTCAAAAGTTTTTCCTCGTATGAATTGGCTATGTGATAGCTTTCTTGATTCTTCTATACAATTCTAAAACTGAAGTGTCAGAACAATGTTGTGTGTCCACTGGTTAAACGTGTTTACTTATCATTTACCAGGTTATTGTACTACTTTTCCTTTAAAGCCCCAAGGAATCTGAAGCAGATCCATAAAAGTTGTCTTAGTTTCTTTTTTTATTATTACATTCACCAATAAAAATGTTTTCAATGTCTTGTCCCAAATGCTATTTAATTTTTACCGATATTATGAGTTTCTGGGAATGAAATTAGAGTTTAAGTGTTCCCTTCCTGGTCAGACTACTTCAATACAACAGCTTTCTATAGATTGTATCTTTAGCGTGCCTGAGAAATTTATTTCGATTATGTCGCTTAACTTTATCTGTATTTGTGAGTATTTTTATCTTAGATGGTCGCTCGTGTGCCGTTGTAAACATTGAAAAAAAAAAGTGTAAAATCAAATGTCAAATAAAATATACACAAAAATGAAAACTTTCAGAATGTTTACAGAAAAAAAGACTTTTCGTTTTCAGTACTTACCTTCACCGGGCTCGTAGTCCCAAACTTCTCGCATTAAATCCAAGATTATCGTAAACCACACTCGAAACAAATTAGTTATGAAAATAATTAAAGAGGAGATGTACGCAGAATATACAGTGATCCGATGTTTTCCTTTGCCACGTTTCTTTTTTTTTCGGGAAATCAAGATCGTTAATCGAGTTATTTAGGCAAACAAAGAAAAAAAAGGACGACGAATGTCCAGTTTTTTTTAAAGGGGAGTGGGCCAGAAAAAATGTGGAGTTGAGATGCGGGGGGCCTAGACCAGTTGCCCCACCGCAGCCAAGTGAAGGAATGCGAGGCGAAGAAAAAAGTGCCACCTCCAATCATTCCTTCGGATTAGGCGAACAAATGGGCGACAGGGGCCTTAATACAATTTCCAATTTAATAAAGCTGCCTCTCTCTCTCACTCTCTCTCGCTCCTCTGCCATATTAGAAACTGAAAATGAAGATTTTCGTGTCCGCGATTCAATTACCGGCGCCTCGTGCATTATAATTCGGCTTGATTTATTGAATTTATTAGGACGGGCGAGAGACTTACCGGAGTGGTCTGGCAGCGCCCTGGCGGCCGCGCCCTCCAGGCCGTAGAGGGCCGCGAAGTCGTCACACTTCCTCTTGTCGGCGGTCCGGTCCTCGGTCAGCAGTCTCTGGTCATCGGCCATCTTGTCTCTCTGGCTATAAGGGACGACGACGTAACAACGGGGCGCTCACACAACACACACCACTGTTGAGGCTGTGACGGCCTAACCAAAAGTGACTAACGAAGTTACCCCCTCGAATACGGCCTTATAAGGATCACCTGTCTGCCACGACTCCTCCAATACCCTCCGCATGCCCGGGTCGACTTTCGCGGACACGCCCCCCTCCGCGCCGATTGGGCGGGAGGGGCGGAGCCTCCCGCCGGTCGCCCCTCCCCCGCTCCTCAGCCAGGAGCGAAGAAAGAGATGGAATTGATGCAATAACTCGCTTTATAACGAAGCACAGGCGCACGGTCACTTGCAGTAAAAGCCAGCTCTCATTGAAGAAAACGAGAGATAATTGCCCGGATATAAACAAACATGGACGCTGGAACAGGGATGAGATTAGAGAAGAGGGGGAGGGAACAGAAAGAAAAAACAGGAGACAGGTGAGAGAGAAAGCGAAGAGGGGGGAGAGAATCGAAATAAAATGAAGCAGAATGACATGCGAAGTAGGGGGAGAGAAGCGGGAAAAAAGTGATAAGTAAATAAGGGCTGATGTCCGTAATGCGCACCCTCGTCGCAAACAAAAGAAGAAGCCTCTCTACCGGGCTAAAATGATTATAACGTAAATTTAGCGTCTAAATTGCGTTCGCGGATTGCGAAATTCAATCAGCACATGAGGCGGGAGTAAAGGAAGGCACTGTGCCGCCTAGGTTGCTGCTATACAGAACATTCGCAGACGACGGACACCTTGGAACGCTTGTGCCTCGGCCTCTCCCGGGGATGTCTTGACTCGCGCCACAATTTTTTTTCTTTGCTTCTTCTTTGGCTCGGGTCGAAGTTCGAATTCCTCTTCCGTCGGAGAACTGTCATTCTTGAAGTCTTCTGCATGTCTGGTCTGGAAACTCTGACCTCGGAGAATGCGGGTGCTCTTCTTCATGACGTCACTGGAGTAGGTAAGACATCCCCTCCCCCTTTCCTCAACCGAATTCCCTTAGCCAACATGCTAAAAGAAGAACTATTTTACAACCCAGAAATACGCGTGTCGCACTTAGTTGGAAATACGCTTAAAAACAAAGCTTTTCCATCGCCCTCAGAACCCTTATTGATTATTCAAAAATAACTTTTGAGATATTCCATTTATTTATTTATTTATTATTTATTTTAATGATGAATACTTTCAAAAATACAGCAATATTTCGCTCTGATGAACTTGGATGCAGCTCTCTTTCGATATTTGTACTATTTTCCTTGCCCACCTAATTGTTCTAAAATTCTCTTTTTCTTTGTTCTCTTCCACCTATTTCGAAAAGCAATCATAGCCTCAGAAAATGATTTCTGAAATTACTACATTCATAAAATTGAAATCCATGGCAAGTTGCTGGTAGTTTATTTATATTAACCAGAATGGTATCGTGTACCAGTTGCGACATAGCTTGCACCTTACATGTTTATTTTACGTTTCTCTTCTAATTCCATCAAATTATCTGTGGCCCTGACTGAAGTAGATATTGCCGGCTAGTGAGGATTTATCTCGACATGATTGGTTCCTGCTAAGAAAAAATGAATACTTTATCGATGAAGATTTTTACTTCAAAATTCCGCTCATGTCAGATTGAGATCCGCAATCCTAGGAATTATGGAGCTATCCTATGGAGAGAAGAAAAAAACCTTACTCATTGGGTAGTGTAAACCAGTGAATGAACAGTTCGAAATCTTTTCTTTTTTATTTAAAGTAAGGTTTGAAAAGTTTTATTCTTCTTTAAAAAAAATGTGTAAGGTTAGCAGTCTCAATCAGAGTACCGTTACACAAATTCTGAAGAGTGTAGTATCATCGTTTTAGAATTCGAATTGTTGGAGGAACCTTGCACTATGATTTTAGTAGAATTCAAAGCGCATGCGTATAGATCAGAATCAGCGCAGAGCAGGTAAGCTCTTATTAGCGAAACGAACCTTTGCGGCCAAGCGGTGTTCTTGCTTTACGACCAGTCTGTGAGATTCGCGTTGTGGGTTCGAACATCGCTCAGGTTGTTTTCTTTCCTAGTGCAATAGAAATTTTTCGTTTGTACATTAACATAAATAAATTAGTGTATATTGGTTATGAAAAAGCATAAACTTGATAAATATTGAATAACGAATTATTAAAAGCATGAGCTGTAAAAGGCCATTCCACAGAAAGAAGGTCATTTTATCCCGCACGTGGCGCCTCATGTATTTCATTAAAAATAATACTTTAAAATATTAATGAACTTTTTTTTTTGCTTAACAAATAACAAATTTATATGTGATATCTTAAGCAAAAAATTTCGTCATTACCCTTTAAAACTATTATTTTTTAATGAAATGAACCTTCACGTGCGGGACAAAGAGTTGACTTTTTCGTTAAATGGCTCTAAAGAACGGGCTAGACTAGGATGCTTTTTTTTTTTAAATACTGTACTGTTTAAATACTATAACGAAATTTTAAGTATTGCAACATACTAATTTATTTTTATACTTTTAATGTGAAACGTATAAAAAGAAACTATTACTTGATCATTTAATATATTTAGATAATTTAAACCATCGAATATTTAACTTGAGGCCTAAGTCTTCTTCCCATTAAAAATGAGTACCCGTTCAAGAAAGTCAGATGAAAACTTAATTTTTGCTAATGTGTAACCTTTCAAGCAAATTCTCTATAAAAATACAGAAAATTATGGTATTACGTCATGCATAAATTAGTGAAACGTTACGCTATAGTTACATTATCATGGTGTAACCTTCCACAAGCGATGTGTCAGTTAAGTTACTCCAGAGCAGTGCAGTGGAGGCAGCTAAGTTGTCACCGATTTTACGGAGTATGGTTACACATTTTTTATAAAGTTTTGGAGGAATTGGCAATAGTAACTTCATTCTATACAAATCCAAAAAAGAAACGACAATAAAATTGTTTGTCCACTGGTTAAACGTGTTTCATTTACTGAGTTGTTGCATTCTCTTTCATTAAACACTCCAAAATCTGAAGCAGAACCGTAAGTCCTTCCAAGGTTTCAAAAAAATGTTGCACTTCAATTTATTATCACACAAAAGTGTTTTTATATCATGTTCTAAATGCTACTGTTTCAAACAATATTGTGAATTTCTGTGAATGAAATTGTCTTTTAAGTATTCGTTTACTGCTCAAAACTTTCAAATAAGAACAAAGCCTTTAAAACACCACTAAGACTTTAAATTTCGGAGTCAGCGCCACATACGCTCCCCCCCCCCCCCCATCATTCCGTTGTCATTCATGCTTTAGCTATTATTATTAAAAATACATCCCTATAGAATATACTATTTTAAAAACAACTAGTTCAACACGCTTTTCGATTCTGTAATTGAATATTTTGCTGCTAATGAACGAAAAATGGAATTCATTTGTAAATTAACTGTTAAGTTAAATGCAGTATTTCCATGTAAAAACTGTTAACTTGGTGGTATTTTAGTAGTATTTTATAATGCTGCATATTTTCGACCCCAGGTTTAGTCATTATTTGTTTTCTTAACGTGTCGCTTATGTGCATTTCTAATATGTTTTTGTAATTAATTAGTATTATGTATAGCGTATTTGTTTTTGGTGCGTAAAAATTAACGTAAAAGTTATAGAATTAGTTTTTTATTTGTTTTTTTACTGTATATCTAACCTCAAGTACCTATCGGAATTGTACAAAATCTACCTGTGTAAACTAAAAAAACTGCAGCATTATTAGGAAATCTCTACTAAATTAAGCTATCATAATTTTCTTATAGCCTAAAATAATAACTGCAGTACTACTGAAAAATCTCCAGAAGAAATTTTGATGCCTTGTTAAGGGGTCTAAGGACCTTTAACAGTCAAAATTTTCTATTTTCAGGAAAAAAAATATACATTATGCAAAATTTAATTCTAAACAATTTGAAACCTTATTTATTAGCATAACACGAAAAACTTTTCGTGCTATCGTAAAAGAAGTAAACTCTTCCCCATTGAAATTTCTATCGATAGCTGCTGTTTATATACAAACCTCTTCTTAGAAGCCTGTTTCTCGTTTCGCACGCATGATATCTAAAAAAGCTTTACGTATACTTCCGTAAAACTTTTCGTGAAACATTTGTCTGGTCCATCTTTATTACTTTTTTGACGTTTTTACTTTACGTTACTTTACTGTTCAGCACAAAGGTATTTATTTATCTTAAATCAAAGTTAGTTTTTCAAAAAAATATTTTCTCCCAAACATTTGGTTAAGTTTGATATTTATTTTTATAATTTCAAAAAGAAAAAATTAAAAAGCAATTTTGGAATTTAAATTTAGGTTCAGGTCCTGAGAGAATTATGCGGAAATATTTTTAAATGATGCAAGAGTATACATGCATTTTACAGTAAGAAAAAGTAAGCGCGGTTACATGTTATTTTTGGAACTTCAGAAATAAATGAATTTTATCATGATTTTTTCCTATAGCAAAATTGTGTTCTTTAAATTTATGTTATATCACGCATTTTTTCTCAGATTTTTTTTCTTTCATTTAAAACTAAAATTTTAATCATAGCATGAAGAGAAATTTAATTACAAGCTTTCAAATAATGGCTATTTGTCATGACATGTTAACATATTTAAAGTCCCAAGAACCCTTAATGGAATACATGTTGTTATTTACATGCAATCAACATAACATTACTATCTGTTTTATGACAACGTGTGAAATTATTACGGTTTCATAAATGGGTGTATGTTAATTTACGTATTTAGCAATGAGTAAAAAAATATTGAACTAGAATATCAAAGCAGTGGTGATTTATTATTTGAAACAAGAAATAAATATTTAGAGTTTATGCGCAGAATTTTAGTTAAGTTTGTGTTTAACATATGAAAACAGTCAAAATACATTACTTCTTGTGTTTTTATTTAATGAGGAGAGGGTGCGAGTAAAAATATTCCTGTAAATTTAGTAGCAAGGAGATTGAAGACTGCTACGTTATTTATATGATATTTGTAGTATTATATGCTTCATTTTTACTGATTTTATGACAGCAATTTAACTAGAACTGTTTTCTGAAGAAAAAAAAAATTGTTTTCTTGTGGCAACATTTGATGAAATTAATTTATTCGCCTTTCCCTTTTACCTTTAATTATCAGTTAAAGCACTTTTTTGACTTGAAATGTTCCTCTGTCATTAATTATTTAATATTTGACGAGGTCAATGGAAAAACGACTTCCGTCCAATATTCGAATAAAACGAAAACATAAGTTTATTTCCTAATAAAAATAATGGTTTCAATGGGAAATATTTTTTTAAATACTTTTTAATAAAATACTGTTTGATAATAAATGTTAGACTACCTAAAATTAAAATTTATGCTATTTGATGAATGAATAAACTAAAAAACAAAAATTTCCCCCAAAACTGGACTTTGTTTTCCTGGTGCAGACTTCATTTTCGAAAATACAAATTCTTTGCATTTTCCTTGATGCCCGTAAAAATATCTGTTTGAGGAAAAAAAATCCCAATATTTTATAAATATTTGGGTTAAAATTTTTAAAACAAAACTTTTGGAAACGACTCTGCACCTTGGAGCCAGGCCAACGTAACGTTTATTCAAATCAAAGGTATGCACAGGAGACCTAGATTTTATAATTTTCTTCAAAAACGTTAAAAAAAAATAAATCATTTTTATCTATACATATTTTTTTTCAAATTAATGAAATTTTTAAAAAAAATCAAGTTGACTGATATTCAAGTCGAAAATTATTGCTTTAAAAAAAGCTTTGCAAAATTTTGTTAAATTTTGTCATTCAAAATTTAGTTCTCAAGAGCAGCAGAGGTCAAAAAAACAAAATAACGACTTATTAGTGCCCCGAATACGACGAATGATTTTTCTCCTTTCTATTGAAGTAAATATGGAATTTTCGATAATATTTTTCAGTTTATTAAATGTGATTAATATTTTCTATAGACAATGGAGGATTTTCAATTTCCTATAGTTCGATAGTCCTTTTTAGTGTTTATTCAGAGTTGGCCTTAGGGACCCCTGTTCCTAGTAAGAGTTTAAAGCTAATTCTGTAAATGGTAAGAGCAATACTCTAAAACTCTAAACGTGAAATCAGTTATTCGCTCACTTAGAGTATTAGAGTTTTAGAGTTTTATTGTCCTGGAGAGAGTGCGTTTCGGCTACAAAACCAATTTTAAAATGTACCAATATGTGAAATAAATTTGTGTCCTACGGCTTTAGTTTTACTTGTACTTCAGTATTTTGAAAATTTGTTCATGAATATTGATGAAATGCACTTCAAATAAAAAGTTATCCAATTAATACGAATGAGCGTCATGCATAGAAAATTTATTTTTCATAAAAAAGAAGAAAAAAGCAAATAAATGTTTTAGCAAAACATATTTGAAAAACGGAAATAATGAAATTGTTTATGCATCTATCACCTTTTACTGTTTTTTTCTTACGAACGCTCTTTCAGCGATGAAAAAGTATAACTATATATAAATGAGATTGTGTAGAAATAATTAGTACAATTTATTCCTTCAATCCGTGAATTATTTTACTGAAAGTGAATATTTTTAAATCACTCTGTCTGGACGGCCTTTAGGGAAAATGCTTTCTTTTTAGAATTAAAACGTCCCACCGAAAAAAAAAATGAACTACAACTTTAACAAATAACAGAAGCGCAGGTTCTCTGTTTAAGAGTCTGCGGTAAGGGTAAGTGCAATTAGCAAAGCGAAAGAGTTCCGCGAAAAACTGAAAGATGAAATTTTTATCCTTGGAAAAAAAGACAAAGAAAAGACTTTTATAAATGCATTTAGTGTTGTCTGAGCACTAAATACATTTATCAATGATATGATAATAAATAAATTTTACGATAAAAGTTGGGATAATTGGATTGGAGAATTGTTTAAAGCGGCTTCGGAAAGTAGTGTAAAATTTTTAATCTATCCTTGTATTTTTAAAAACAAAATGATAGCTTTGAATTATAATTAAACGCGTTTCTAATGAGTTTCTTCAAGAGCTTTTGAAACACCAAGATATCTAATGTTCTATAGTAAAGTATTTTGCAGAAACCACCGCTTTTGTACGCACACTTGTGATATATGAAATTAACGATCCCCCTCCTCCCTCCCTCTGTAACATGTCACACAACTGCTCACCGCATAAATTATTGCTGAAATTTTGTGTTGCATTAATGTCGATATGTTCGGAAAATGAATCTCTGAAATTATTATTATTATTATTATTATTATTATTATTATTATTATTTTATTTTTTATTATATACATATATATATAATAATATTCATTTTCATTACAAATATACACAACAAAGAATGAAAATTTAAAATAATTATTTTAGCATGTGGTCCATTCATGGAAACCGGTTGCTATGGATGAACCATTGAGTTTCTCAAATTAAAAAATCAATGTGTAACTTACAAATATTTATAACAGGCGATCAAAAAAAATACTACAAATAACAAGAAGTTAGAGAAAAAGAGATTTATTTTCTAAAATGTTTATTTTCGGATAAGAGGAAAAAAAAACAGCACTCACACAACACACAGCTGTTGTCATCAAACCTCGTTCACCACTTTATATTTTCCCAATCTGTGCAACACCGTTCTTAGCTATTATCTTTGCAACCTCTTTTGAACTGTTGGGAGTTTTAAAAAATCCATTTTGTGTGTGTATGTGAAAATTTTCGTTTGACGCAAGATTGTATTTGCTCTCTAAAATGTCAAAAAATTTATTAACCATTTTATTACTGAAACTATAACCTTAAATCTCAAACTACCACAGAATATAGTACTAACACACTTTTTGTCTTAATTAAATCTGTGGGACATGTTATTTTTCTCAGCCTCTTGAAAAGCCAATTTCCCCATTTTTTCGGAAGTAATTCCGAAACGTCTTCTCTAGTTTCAAAATATGACTCACTAATTATATTCCTGTATCGGATGACTTACCTCTTAGATTCCTAATAAGTGACTAAGGCAGTGGCGCACACAAGGGGAGGGTCCAGGGGGTCCGGACCCCTCCCATCGCCCTTGAGTTTTTTTGTTTGATTATAATCCTTCGTATGCAGTACGTAAAATTCCAAGCAAACGTATCAATAATTTCAGATTTAGTATAAATGAAAAAATAAAATTTATTTTCTTTCTTTCTTCCCTTGCAGCCTAGCACTGTATGTGAACATAAATTGTTTTAGAATGATGATTTTGCTTCGCTGTTTTTACTTTTAATTATGAGAAAAGTAAATACATTCATTTTTGTGCTTGCTGGTATTTTAATTAAGTATTTGTTATTAAAAAATTAATTTTGATGCTAAGTAATAATTCAATATTTTGTAAAATGTTTTTTGTTCCCGAAAATGGATAAAATCAAAAGAACATGTTTGGATGCGTGTTGGAGTTAAATATGAGAATGGTGGACCTTCGATCCTGGATCCCCTCTTTGAAAAATTCATGTGTGCGCCACTGGTTACCCTACATAAAATCTTGTGTTTTCTAGTATTTCAACAATAGCGTATTATTATTAATGTTTTAAAATTATTATGTTGTTATAAATAATTAAAATGTAGGAAAATTATTAATGATTTATTTCAGTATTAATGCCAATTATTGAATCAAAATTTTGCTTTTTTTTTGTTTTTTGTACCCGACAATCGACAAAATTAAATGAATATGTTTGGCGGCGTATTGGAGTATGGTTCGAGAACGGAGTTTAAACCTGGACCCTCCCCTTGAAAAATTCCTGTGTGCGCCACTGGACTAAGGTAACAGTAAACCGGTTTTTATCTTCCACGCGACTTTTTAAAGTTGCTTTCAGGACTCTATATTGCCGGCATACTTCGTTAAGGTTCATTCCACCATTTCTCTAAGCTACTGTAGCACGTTACATGCTCTCATTTGTCCACTGCCCATATTTTACTAGATTTTGCATATTTCAGGAACAGCAAAAGTATTGAAAAGTGTATTATGTTTTAAATTTTTAATTAATTTTACTTAAAGAAATTTGGTGAAATTATAATAAAGTAAAAGAGTTGTCATGAATTACTGAGAAACTTCTGTTTTCATCATTATCGTACTTATTTTAAAAAAATTGAGCAATTTTCAAAGGTAATTGAGCTGAAGTTACAACAATATTTGCGATTTTCCATAAATGAATCACTTTGTCAAGTAGTCCATTCGTAAAAACACCTAGCGGTCCAATGATAGCAACTGCATCTAATTGAATATTCTTGTAGGTGTTACTGCTGTGACGAATCATGATAAAACATGAAGTATGGGGAATTGTACATGAAAAGGCACTCTTTTAAGTCAATGTTCCCGTATAATTGATCAGTGATATTCAAAGCATGTTATGAATAAACGAAAATCTCAATACTTAGTAAGATAATGGTAGAAATCTTATCTGACCGATTAACAATATGATTAAATAATTTTAGCTACTTGATGGCTCTGTAGTAGACTGTTTTCAGACAAAGGAACACTGTTAAAAATTTTCCGGAAAATTTACGGTAATTGTTACTGGCATCCA